>NC_064601.1:16078458-16255958 GCF_943734735.2 Anopheles gambiae
CATTAAGTACCAGATCGGAATGGAGCCCGAACTCCCTCGAACCAACCTCCAGCACTTCATCGCCAACGGTGAGCGATGTTCCGGCGGCCGCACCCTTCGGATTGATGCCCGCAATAAGACAAGCCATCCGCGTACGGTCCCGATGGCCGCACAGCGACAGTCCGCACGTTTCGTTACTGTCGCGCAAGATCGTGCAGACGTCCACCTCGCCCAGCCCGGCGTAGCGCTTCTTTATCTTTTCTGCAAAGTTGAAAAGGCAAACACATTTTGTTACGCTGTTGCGCCCTTATGCCACACGATCGTCAACGCGTCAAGATGTCTTACTCATCGTGTAGCCGTAATCATCCTCCTCCTCGGCGTCCTCTTCGCCGATCTTGGTATTGCCAGCCGATGCACGGTCGATCTACACACCAAGCACGATCAAGAACGGAATGGGACATTAGGTGCGGGCGATACATTAAACATTCACCCCAGCGAGGGGGGAGCTTACCTCCACACCAGCTTTGGTAAAGGTTTTGCCTTCCATCTCACGGCTGTCTTCCTCATCGTCGGAAGAGTTTTCGGAATCTGTGGTGCAGAGAGCAGAGTTTAATTAGTGTCTACGTAGTGCGGGCCCATGCGCCGTCGTATCCTTACCGGTAGACTCTTGCCGTGCTTTCGGCACCGAAAGTGTCTTGTTGTCCTCCGGTGTTGCAACGGGTTGTTTCTGAAATTTAACACAACAATCAGTGCTGAAGATGTACAGAAAACCTCCTTTTACCGTACGGCTGTATCACACCTTTGGTTTGCCATCCTGGATGTACTCCACCTCGGGCGTTTTCGACGGCGTTACTGGTGGTGGAACTTTCTTTTGAAGCACCATTGGATTGGTCTGCTGTAATGAGGCCCAAACAAGACGAGTTAATCTAGACACTAACCCCCGGGGGGTCAAAGATCGGTGCGCCCTGAGAGGAGGATACATACCTCCCTGACGGTGCGCTCCAGGCTCTGAACCACTAGGACGATGCGATCGTTGGCAGTTTTAATGTAATTGACGGCTTTCTCATGGGAAGCATTTTCCAAACTGTTCTCATTCACGGCTAGTATTCGATCGCCAATCTGAGAAACAAAGAAAAGGGCAGTCAGCGGTTGCAAACTTAAGACAGAGTGAGGAACGCTTCCGTTCCAGCGGTTCACCATTCCGACCTTCAGTTCGCCACACTTGTCGGCCGGACTTTCCGGGATGATGCTTTTGATGAACAGTCCCGACGTAACATCGCCACCAACATTGACCTGAAGGTGGGGAAAAAATGCAAAAATGTGTAAACACACACACAAAGAACCGTGGCAAACAGTACAATCGCGCGTCTTTACCTTTCCTCCAACGATACTAAACCCGAAGGATGACTTTTCCGTCTTCTCGATGACGACCTTTTTCTCTGGGCCCCATCCTGCAAATAAGCAGAAAATAGTGCGTGTATGTATTGTTCAACAAACGTGCACAACATTAATTTAAAATCAGCTGCTGCTGTTTTCGAAAATGGAAGCTTCCTTCCCTCCCCGTTCACTCGCTTTTGGTGTCGGTTTTTAATTTCACAAATGGATGTCAACCACACACGATACGGTCTTACGTAGGCATCGGTCCGGATGACGCTACGAATGGCAGTAGAGAAGAGGAAAGGGGGAAAGGGGGTGGAGGATGGGCCTACTGACGACATCATTATTGGCCACGTGAGAATAAACCGACCCGAACCGGATCGATGAGCGACGCAAAACGGCAGCAGCCCATCGCCGCCGCCTGACCGCAGGTTCACGTGATTGCTCCGTAATCCCAAGCGAGTGCCCGAGCGAGTGTGGGCCCGAGATTCTGCCCTCCCTGTGTCTGCCGATTCGTTCGGAATCGTAAGGTCGATCGATGGTAAGGGAAGCCTTTTAAAAAACACACCACGCAGGACATGCTCAGACACATACACACATACACACACATGGAATGGTACATGGAAACGTGTCAACGCGTGGTGCGGTTTGGCGCCAACACGGTTTGGCATTGCAGATCAGGGACTTATTGATTGATTTTGATACGATTTACACATAACGATATTTTGAGAATTATCAAAGCGCTGACTGCAATTTATGCTAATTATGATAATATGTTGTGTGATAATTTAATAAATTGCGTTAAAAATATACCAATTTTCAAAAACGTGATGGAGACGCTTGGTAGTTCATGTCCTGTGCTACGCTAGCTGAAACGTGATCTGGTTTTTCTCACTATATTAAATTATACCTGATATCGCACACTTAAACACACACACACACGCACAGAGATAGTGTCTGTTATCAGTCATCCATATGCAAACAAACAAAGGTTTTGCGGGCGCAGTTTACACATCGCACGAGCCCTTCCCTTCACGACCCGCCCCCGTTCCGGGCAATTAAGCGGACAGCGGAAACTACAAACTACAATTCACTCGCAATAATTACCTTCCAGCTTGACCGATCCCGGTAGTGCGCTAACAGTCATCTCTGCCGTCCTGCGGAATGATAGCGGAAACCAGATGAAGAGAAAAAAACGCCTGCAGTTAGTTGCAGTTGCTCGTACCGCAAGTAGATACCGACTGAGACCACCGTGCTGGAGGTACCCGTAGCCAGACCTTGCGGATCGTGGCTGCTAAAACGTGCTGTACTACGGCTACGGCAGTGCACAAACACGCATGGAAAGGGCAGTGGAAATCCACTGTTGAGTGCACTTTTTTCCAACGCTCCCTTTCCCAGCATCGGCCAGTGCAGAGTGCAAAACCAACCCAAGTGTCCACTAGTTACAAAGGGGCGTGAAACCCCGCAAAACGATACACACGTACGGGTGTGTGACGATGTTCTAATTGGATTAGCGATGGGCGCGATACATACAGAAGCGGGTTTACGCCAACAGTAGTTGTCGCGTTGGCCACCCGTACCGAGTGTCTGCGGTTTGGAAGGCAAAGGTTCAGTTTGATTCCCAGAGCCCAGAGAGTTGAGCAGTTGGTTCAGTCGGCAGCTAGCGGTGCTTGTGTCTCGGGAATGTACAATACGCGTTACCTTTCCTTGGAAGGACTCCGCTTTGCATCGGCTGGCGGTGGGACCGTGTCGGCGGGCGTGCGTGCGGTCGGGGCGGGTTTCGCGACCGGATAACATAGCGGCAGCTTCCGGTTGCTCTTGCCACTGTCGGATGGTATTTTGGCTTTGGTGCGGTAGTGGTCTAGCTCCTTCAAATAGATGCAACTGTCGTCGGCCGGTTGCAGCGTGCCCTCGTCGTAGTCGCGGTAATACTGGATGCGGTACTGGAACAGGCCTATCCCACTGTTCCGGTGTCTGCTGTACTCCATCTCATGCTGAGTGCTGCCTGCTCATCGCGGTGGGTGGTCAAAGGCGCGCTGTAAGGGGACAATGTCTAGTTTTGTGCGTACGGGTTTTGTTTTTAATTTAGTGCTTTTCAAACAACAAATTTAATCCTACCGTATTTACAACGCTATCTTTCAAAATAATACACATGCAAAGGGAATGGAGGGGGGGTTTGAGAAACAATAACCACGTTTAGTTAAGTTTATTAGTCAACTTTGACGCTTAAGTAAACCAAACAATCGTGTTAATAAACATTAATTAAATATCACATTATAAATCCATGCTCGAATCATCCTACTAGGCGTTACAGATGAAAAGCAAAGGAAGGTCATGCAAGAATGAAAGGGGACGGAGGGGGCAGATCAACCCGTGGAAAAAACGTCCTTAATGCAGGCATCCTTCTGCCAAAACCTTATCCCGTGGATAAGCCTCATGCAATATGTATGAAACAAAAAAAACATGAAGAAATCAACAACATCTATTTTATCACCCACCCGCGGGGAAAATCACTTCGTTGTACAGTTGGACTATGGACTTTTACGCGTTTTCTTTAACAAAAGAAAAGAAAAAAAGTAGTATGGCACTAAGACAAATCCTTCGATGTGCTGTTCCGCTCTTCCGGATGGTTGTACTTCGATGCTGTGCGAACCGTTTGCTGCGATGCAAACATTCCCCCGTCCCTCTGGCGTAAGTTGTGCGAGGTACGAGGTAAAGGATAACAACAATTCACTTTGGCTTTGGCTTTTAGAGGAACGTAGGAAGCGGCTGCTATTTCTTCATTTGGCACACGTGCGATCGATGTTGTACAATTAGTTTGCAATTCCTGGTGCGTGGGGTATGTAAAAGCCAGCAAGGAAAACGTTTGGCACAAGTACGAAAATTCCGATGGTGATGATGCTCTGAGGTATCGTTTTCTGTGTCTCCCCCTACTCGGGAAAAGCTCTGAGCCTGTGTGGGGGGTTGATTGGAAAATCGTTGTCCGACAAAGGCAACTGTGCGCCGTGCTGGAAAACGGTGCGGGCATGATAGAATGACAGTTGGCGCAGTTTAATTTAGGGGAAAAAAAGATAAAAAGACAAATTGCAAATAAAAGTGGACCATAAAAATAACTATTAAAGATGATAAATTGGTTTTACTACATTAAATAAACGAGAAACGAACAAAACAAATCCAAATGCCTCGAACTTCTGCATTTTTCGACAAATTTCCGAGTTGTCATCCACGCGATTGTCGGATCGCACCTTCTACCTCTTCCAGGCTTTGTTTGCATACATCGGTGTCTCTCGCTCTCTCTCTCTCTCCGCACGTCGTCTTTTGACGCATTCCCAACCCCTCCGTTCCAGTGCCAAGGGCTGATGATTCTCGATTGCGTTTATCTACAACACCAGCAAACACGGGCGGCCAGGAATTGTGCGAGAAGTGCAGTGGCGGAATACGTGGATTGTGCAAATAGTAACGGCGGTTGTGTGACAAGAAAGCAGCAAACAATTCAACAACACCAGTCACTGTTTTCATCCCTTTTTTTTTGTCTGATTGTGCTTCGAGTGACGGAAATCCGTCACGGGCACGACCGTGTGTGAAATTCGATCGTCATTCCAGTAGCTGTTATCGTTTGTGTGCGAGTGTAACCGTGTGTGTGAGCGCGAGTGTTTTGTATCGGCCACAGCAGCAGCAGCAGCAGCAAGTGTGTTTTGCCCCAACGATATCATCGCATTGGGTGCGTGCGTACACAACTGTACATAAAAGGGGTTGGCAAACAGGGGGAGGGCGGACGGTGCAGCGCTAACGGTGATAATCGAAGCAACAGTAACATCCTCCCGCAACACCCCCGGGTACATCTCGTACCCACGCCGCTTCGCTTCTCTACTACACCCTCGACAAGCTGCGGTGATTATCATCGGCCGCGGAAAGGAAAGCCCAGTTCCGTTCGGCCCCACCTTACGGTCGGTGCTCTATCCGTAGTATCTACAGCGGTATCTCTTTCTCTGCGTTATTATTCTACCGATTTCATTCAACGATCAATCTTGTGACAGTATTATTTTGAAAGTATACAACAATTGTGCATAGTGTTTAAAGTGTGTGTGTGTGTTTAGCGTTTTAAGTAAAGTGTGTGTTTTTTGTGTGAAAAGATTTCATTCTGCTTTTGGAGCGTTGTGATTCCGATTGGTTGTGTACTGCCAGGAGCTGCTGTATCTGTTCGGAAGGGAAGAAGCCTTCCTTTGGTCAGCTGCTATTACTACTACGACATAGATTACTACTACTACTGCCTCCTCACCAGTGTGTGCCTGTTTTCCGCGCGCGATGGATCCATTAGAGCAGGCGCGGGTTTTTCTCGACTGCTTCCAAACAAACGCCAACCCGGACGATCCCCTACCCGCGTGGGTGCCGATCTACCACCTGAAGCAGGACGAAATCGAGCCCGCCATCATCGATTGGATTAGGACGTATTTGGATCAGTTGTAAGTAACTGCAACCATTGCAACAGGATAACGTGAATGGTGTCAGTTTTACGCACGCAGCTGTGCAAGTGGTAATAGCAGCGCGATGAGTCGCCAAAACATTCACGACAATTTCCTTTCCCTCCCCGAAATCCCCCCCTCAAAACATGCCCTTTGCTGACACGCACATGAGTCATTTTTGTTATTATACGCGGAATCACTCTGTATGTGGTGGTGTGCTGCGAGACCATTGCACCACACACACGTACCAACGCACTGGCGAAGGCGCGACATGTGATTTACAGTGGTGGCATTTAGCATACGTGCAAGCAAGGGCGTCTGGCGCTCAAACATTGATGTCATCTTTGTTTTCGAATGTTTCTTTTACTTTTTTTTTATTCATTCAAAATAAACACCTTCCGATCGGGGGTGCTTTTTGAAGATGTGTAAATAATAACTGCAAAAAAATTCCATTTGTTTACAATATTTTTCTTCTTCTTTTGCTTCTGTTTCCCCGTCCCGCAGTGGTTGTCCGCAGTGCATCTTGCCGCTAATAATACGCACAGTTTTGGAAGAGGTGCTGAGCAATTGCAAAGAAAATCCCAAATCTTGCGGGTTAAACGGTCAGGGTAAGTATGGTGTCGGGAGGGGGACGAGGAGGGTGGTGTGGTAACGGTACGCCCGTTGCTTCGCTGCCCGATGTGTACAGGTGCCGGTTCGTCATAAAGTAACGGGCCGAGCTCTGCAAACTAGGGCAGAGCTGTTGGATTTTATTAACAGCCACACACACACGTTGCTTGTACGTATTTTTAACAGTTCAATTTTTGTTTGCCTTTTTGTTTGCCTGCAGAGTATAACACGCTCCAGCTGAACCATGAAGTGATTTTACGCGTAAATCAAACCTGCCTCGGACTGCTGGACAATGCGAAGCTGAACAATCTGCTCGCCCAGCTGGGCACGGATCAGCCGGACGGAGCGGCTGGCGGGGGCGCCATCGCCCCCGTGCCAAAGGTACACTTTTCGCGAGGACTAAAGCATCGCCGGCGCACGATGGAGGACCGGCACGTGTGTCTGCCCGACTTTAACACGCTGTTCCGCACGAAGGACACGGAACCGACCGCCTTCTACGGTGTGTACGATGGGCACGGTGGCCAGGAGGCGGCCAGCTTTGCGGCCTCCTACCTGCACTACTACATTGCCCAGAGCGAACACTATCCGCACGACATGGAGCAAGCGTTCCGGGATGGGTTCCTCAAGACTGATCAATTGTTTTTGGAAAAGTGTGAAAACCATGTATGTATGCGGGACGATACACGGGGCAGGGTTTGTGTAAGGTAGAGAGCGATTTTTTAATGTCGTTTTTTCTCGTCCCCTTGCAGCACCTGAACAGTGGATCGACGGCCGTTGCCTGTGTACATCATACGCGTTCGCAGCGGATCGATGTAGCTTGGGTTGGCGATTCCCAAGCCATTCTCGTGAGACGAAATCCGGGCGAAGGGGTTTACAAGCCGATCGTCCATCCTACCC
This sequence comes from Anopheles gambiae, assembly GCF_943734735.2. Lineage (NCBI taxonomy): Eukaryota > Metazoa > Arthropoda > Insecta > Diptera > Culicidae > Anopheles > Anopheles gambiae. Next base: position 16,085,784 of record NC_064601.1, read on the forward strand.
ATGTAGCGTCCGATCCGGTAAGTGTGCGATGTTCAGTATAATCAGAATTGGTAATTGATCATTAACCTTTCCGTATTTGCGTTACAGGACGAGCGGGAACGTATTGATCGGGAGGGAGGATGCGTAATTCCCTGGAATGGTCAGTTTCGTGTTAGTGGACAGCTGGCCATTACCCGAGCGATTGGTAAGTTCCAATCCATTGTTTTGGTTAACTTGAGATTGCCAGTGCTTAATTGTTGATTTTTGTTTTTAATTTTTAGGCAACCGTTTCTACAAACCCTACGTGACGGCAAACCCGGCAGTATCGTTAAATCAGTGCACGGAAGATGATCTTTTGCTTATATTAGCTAGTGATGGTTTGTGGGAAGGATACAACGAATACTTAACGTCCATGTTTGTGCTGTACGCGATTCGAAAGTTTCCCGGTAAGTCTCGTTTTGTTTCAGTTGCGTAAAACTTGTCAAAATATTCACTACTTTAGTAAAACGAAGCTTCGATACAGATACGGTCGTTGAAAGTAGTTGCCGTAGAGGGATTACGAGATACAATTCGCCGTCTTTTCACACAAGCTAACGAAGTAGATCTGGATCATGAGTCTGTCCTACCGTATGATAGTCCAGATGCCAAACACGATTTGCGTCCTGTCCGGTAAAAGCGTCATTGCATCTACTATTGGCAGATGAAACCCAAATCGCTGTATTCACATATGATGATGAAATCGATTTAATCTTAATCTTGTATTTGGCGTAACGTCCTACGCGGACATGCCGGCCTATACAGAGGCTTTCGAGACTTAATTCATTGCAACGCAGCTAGATAGTCAGTCCTTGCTACGGATAGACGGTCCTTTCTAGGATTGAACCAATGACTGGCATGTTATTCAGTCGTACGAGTTGACGACCGTACCACGGAATCGCCCCTTAATTTAATCTATTTATCGATTTTATGAATTTACATTGAAAATGCAACTGTTTAGTATAAATACTTTTGAGGTTTTGAAAAAAATATTAATGGTACACTATGAGGCGCTTAAGGATTATACATAGCGGAATATATTGTAGTAACATCTTTACCCCGCACAACCGTAAGAACAAGCAGGTTTTCTTCGCCAGTATGCTTCCTCGATGAAGTGATTTGCGCTGACCCCGCTGACGTAGAACGTTATTTCCGATCGCGTTTATCCTATCCTATCCATGGTATACGTTTCTGGTGGTTGTGAGTCAAAACACACCGCGCAGTACCGGTGTTGAAAGAAGACTGTAATTAGACCATCGCTGTGCATATGTGGGAATATGTGTTTGTTGATTCCATCGCACTTTTGTTCGCCTCGGGAATCATCATCAGCACTGGATTGTTTCTTGCAGATTATTTTGATCTATGTTTTTCATGTATTTGCTAGGTAGGTGCTAACTGAGGTAGAATTTATTTTTATCACAACTCGTATGTAAATTCCTGTGAAGAGAATGAAACATATTTTATAATGTATTTTCGTTCCTTCGCTATCGTAGGCTTACCTCGAATAAAACTAAACGGTCTGCACTAATTTACGTTCTGTTATGACATTGAATGTCGTTTTCCTGCAGCATCGTGTGTACGTGCCGTACTGCGACAACGTTTGTACCAATTAACCTCTGACGAAACCGGGGAGCAGTGAGTAAATTGTCCAACCGTCTAGTAATCAGATCATTGGGATTGTAAACAAGGGCTCTCTGCGTTGCAATTCGTTGCACGCTTCGCTACCTGTGGGGCCTGAGGAAACAATATTTTGTGGTTGATTGGACACAACCGGTTTATGTAGATAGAGAAAGAGGGAGCGGGTCTTTCACTATATTAAAGACAAATGCTGATGATAGACATTACTTGTTCGTTTGCATGCTTATTAAAATTAAGAGATGTATAAATTATCAACTTTAATCGTCCATTCTTTAAAGTATTTAAATATAAATTTAAAAATATTTCCAACTGCTATTCAATCTAATCGCTATCTGATAGTTTTGATTGCAGCTGTTTAAGTAAGTTACCTTAGTCACTAATTAATTTAGAACTAAAGTGACACTTTGCTGGATGATTACCTCGTGATCATCGTAAGAACGGTGTTTGTTACAGGTCTGTCTGTAGGTATTCCTGTAAACCTAAAAAAACCCAATACCTAAACAATGCTGATAAGAGCTGGGAAGCAAGACCTTCCCGCGGTGATTTGTTGATGTTACTTGGCGCCGAGCGCCATATGAATGGACAGCTCTACACGTTCGTAGCTCGTTAAACAAAACGCGTGTACGGGCATACCGCGTGCCAGTGCCGCAATGATTTCAGCGTTCGCGGGACGGAATGTAAACAATCGTTAACGACGGGAGTGATCACGCTGTTACAGCAAATTGCAACTTTTTTTTTGTTACCGACCAATCTCCCTGTGAATCGCACTGACAGTTGCTATCATAACCTTTCTTTCTAACACTGGTGTAATGCGACGAGTAGTAGCTAGAATTTCTACTTAACCATATGATAAAGAGTTCTGCTTCTGGTACTCTAATAGCTTCACAGGTGCAAATATGTAATTTTCGCTATCGACACACCCCGGCCCGGCTGTTGTCGAAGCAGAGTGAATGAATCGCACGTTCCGCACCAGCCGTCACTCTGTCTAACATTAGCCTTCGCCGGGCAACACCGACCACCGACCGCTCCGGTAGCAGTGAAAGGCTTTCCGAAATGGGATGGTCTATGAGAGCCCAAGATCGTCTGCAGCTCGCGTGCTTTCGCTTCGCCCGCGGATCGTGGCGGTGGCACCGTTAGGTTTGATTTGATTTTTCTTCGTTTCGATGAGGTATGAACACACAACCGTTGTTACCGGCCACCCAACCCATTCCCGTGCACGATCGGCGCGATCTTCCGTTTCGCGTGTGAAGCGGCTTCGTTCGCCGTCCCTCCTCCGACGTGAAGGCGTACATTTTCACACCTGATGGATTTGCAGCTACAACCCTTGCGGGTTTGGCACTCGCAGCTACCATCAGCACATGTTGTGCACCTTGTGCGCTATGGAATATGGTCACAATATGGTACCGTATGAGGCAGCCGATGGTGGAGGGTGGTGTGCTGTTGTTGGTTGGGCCTACCGGTGGTGGCATACGTGATTTGATCTCGTTTTTTATCATTTTCAGAAGAAAGTTCACCTTTCGCAACGACAGGTGGTGGTGCAAGTCATAATGTGCACTGCTGCTGTTGTGTTGCGGGAAACAGTTCAGTGACGATAAAGAAGCAGAAGAATAGAAAACGGTAGTTTCCGATTGAAATGGTACAGGTGAAGGGGTGCGGTAAACAGTATTTGGCCCCCACCCCCCGAAATCAGTCAGTGGATATCAAAATTGTCTCTATTAGCGGTGCATTAAACGAACGCTTTGAGGGCGACGGGTGAGTGAAAGCATGTGGTCCTCTTTGCAGCTTAATTGGATTTATCGCAACTGTTGTGCACCGTCTTTTCCAGCGCTCGTTTCATTTACGATTTTGTTCGAAACAGTAATGCATCCGCGCTCGCTCAGGAATGTTTGCAGCTCAAATCCAACGGAACGGCAATCTAATGTTTTCTTTCCCGATCGCTGATTCAGTCTGGCCGCGCTGATCGCGTCACTGGCTAGTGAGATCGAAGTGAAGAAAAATGACACACTCACGCTACCATTTTGCTGGCTGGGTCATAAATAATTTCCAACCAGCACCACAGCGTCGCGACAGTGCGAACGTGCGGCTTGCGTTGCGTGTCTCTTTTAAACTTTTAACTGATTTTAAATGGGGTGGCTGCACTAGGCGGCTATTCAGGCGGCTTACTCTAACCAGATGTTAATGCTGATGTTTTCTTGAGTGTGGGTAATTTATTTTCGTTTAACCGACCAATTTGTCAACCATACCCATATGTTGATCGCCACTACTGCTACTGCTCGCTGTGCAGACGCTGCCGACGACGATGTGTTCGGGTGTTTCGGTTGCCTTAATTGCTATTCCAAGTCGGTAGACACGTACGCGATTGCGTCATGCGTTTTGAGCTAATCAAAGGCACAGATTCTAAATATTTCATCAGTTTCCATATAAAACCTCGTTCGAATATTTTCGTTTCAGTTTTACTGCTGATTGAACTAACACAAATAAGAACGGTGCCCCTTGCGGTCCCTTGCAGGTCCGTAGTGTGTACAAGCATGTACGTCAAATTCCATTGTTTTCCGACGTCCGGCCTGATACCGAAACAATGCAACACCCCGTTTATTGGTGAACTGTGAAAACTTTTCGGTTCGCTGTGTTGGATCAACTCTGTATCCGATCGAACCGATCCCGCTTCGAAACGAGCTTCTTCGCGTGCTCCATATTCTGGGCTCTCCCTCTATTTTGGGCAGGAATTTTGTAGATTTGTGCGCTTCCGGCACTGCCAAGATCCGCACGTGATCCGCAAACACTTTTGCCCCGCTGTCTCTCTGTCTCTGTCTCTCTCTCTCTCCACAATACCCATCGTCTATCCCATCCCCTCTGTTAGGCTGAGATTTAATTGATGAATGCGAGTTCTAGTGTGTGTGTGTGTTTGTTGTTTTTCGGCATTTACCTTTTTATTTTCAACATACCGAAAAGAGGGTAGAGATGAAGGATTGTGTGGCTGTGTGAGTTTGTGTGTGCAACCATCTGGAATGATTGCGCTTGCATGTTCTACTCTCGCAAAGGAAGAACGAACGAGCTTTTAGCTGGGAGGAGAGCGGGCGACGAACTCCATTCCCGGTGCCCGTGGCTAAACTAATAATTTCCGCTTTCCATAGGTTCTTTCTTGATCTCGATATTTCGTGCAGCTGCGGGCAGAAAGATTTGCTCGGGCAAAACTCTCGTGTCAGTAAGAATCGAATGTAATTACGAAAACGATCTCTCAGAATAGGAATAAACCTCTCCTTCCCTTCCTTTGCATGGGCTGGTTCGTTTAATTTTTGTTTTGTTGGCTAGAAGCTTTTTGAAACACAGACACATCTTTTGCTGCGACAACTAACAAACTTGAAGATCCAGCGGCCTTGATTACAATGTATCAGCAAGCGACCACGATGCACAGAGAAAGAAAGACACGCGGACAAAGGGACGTACTTTCTGCCAGGGGTAAGAGGGAGGGACCGATCGCTTGGTCGGAACTGGCGGCATCGGGGTTTGCATTTACTTTTCGCTTTGCATGACTGGTCCGTGCGCTCTGGTCGGTCGGTTGGGCCGGCGCTCTGGTCGGTTGGTTGGCGCTTGCTTCGGTGGATCATCAACGTCGCTTTAGCGTGTCGATCGCGCTCGAATAGAAATAGAGGAAGCAGGTACGCCCCCCCCCCCCGCCTCCCCCGCATCTATCCAAACAGCAAAGACCCGGCGGGAGCGTGTTGTTGTTGTGAGCATTGCCCCGTTTGTGTGTGCGTTGCGTTAGAAAAGCACCAACTAACAAAAAAAACGAGACACAGAGCAGGAAAGACAGTGATTGTAAGGAAATTAAAAACGGGAAGAAAACACACACACACACGTACACATCCACACCGCCATTGGCTGGAAGTGGGCAGAGCAGTGGCGGAAAAAGAAAACGGAAGCAGAAGGAGCGAGCGAGGCAATATGGTTCGATTTTCCATTTTTTCCGGCCACATTTCGTCCTTTCTCTTTTCCTTTCTCTACCGTTGGCGCTTTCTTCTGGTTGGCGCGCTGTCCACCGCTGGAGTGGCACGTTTTTCCGCCAATCAGTTTGTTGCGGCCCGGCAATAAATCGCGATCGCAGGTGAATCTCGAACCTGCCAAAGCCAAACAAAAAAGTGAGTGTGAGTACAACGTGCACCAAACGAAAAACCGATCGACGGTGATATGCCCGCTGTGCCGCTGGCATTGGGGGGTTACCCTATTATTTCACGGTCCTGTGAACGATCGTACTACACACACACACACACACATGATACACACAGAACGTCATCATCATCATCATCATTGCGACCGTTCCACGCCGCACGCCGATCACTATCTATCGTTTATCTATTATCGTACATGTGCTCTACTTCGATTTCAGCCGGTCTCTGCCGTGTGATCGTGTATTTCTATCTATCTTTTGAGCATTTTTGGGTGGAGCGTTTTTTGGGCAATTGAAACTCACGAAAGATCCGATCTTAAACGGTGGTGGGAAATCAGTCGCGCGCGCAATGGTAGCGCTGTTCTCGAGCTGTTTGGTTTTTGGGATGAGGAGACGCATCGTTGCCTTCGTTTTGCGGATATTCGGGTGCTTTTCTTCGCGGAGTAAAAGAAAAGCTGAATGCCAGAAAAAAATACTTTGCTAACAATGATTTCGAAATAATTTGTTGCAGTTTTTGTTTTTTTGTTTTTTTTTTTCATTTATTACCTTTGAATATGAACATGAAGTTATAAAAAGACCAGGCAATTCATTTTAAACAAAGTCATATTTTCGAGTGTTTTTTAATCATAAGTACTCCAAAAAGTTATCATGGATTGTCACGGACGTCTAGCGAAGATATCGATGCAATTTAAGTATCCGGCAAAGTATTACGATAAATTAGGAATGCCTTTTAATTTCCAGAAGCTGAATCACAGCAGTGTCTACCATTCTAAACATCTAAACTTGTTGTGGTACCGTCGGTGCAATGGATAGGAGCGTTGGTTTATAAAAGGCTGGAGATGATGGAGCTGGATCGATTCCCATCCATTTGAAGGACACGGAGAACACGAATATCTTATCATAAATTAAAATTAAAATGGGGACTAGTTCTGGCTCGGACTACTGTTTCTAGCTCTACATTTCAATTCAATTTATCTTCCAGTTTAACGTGGAATTCTAAATCGAAGAATAATTTTCAAATGCGGTCGATCTATTGGTTGCTACAAAGATTAATAAAAGCAAATATAGACAAATGATCTATGATTGATTGGCAGAGTTTCAGAGTTTCCGAAGATAACTTTATTTATTGTTGTGTATAGACGCAAGCATGAGCGCATATTGTTGAGTCGTGCGCTATCATCATCCAAGAAATGTGTCGTTTGCCAACTTAACGTATCTTCTGTTTGTGTTTGTTTTTCAATCCCCAACAGTACCATTAAAAACGGGAAGGTCAAATTCCCATAATTGTATAAAAAATTATCAAAACCACATACCCCGTTGCTCGTAGCATTTAGATTTCCGCATCAAACGGGAAGATAAATTGAATTTAAATGTCCGCCACCCCACTCCCCTCGACAACTCTACAGCCCAAAACATTTTAATTAAACGATTTAAACCCGTTTAGTTTTGTGAAGCAAACGGACAAAGAAAGGCCAAGACACCACACCACACGGCGATGCTCGCCCATTTTTGGATGGCAAACAGCAGCAACAGCAGTGCAATGGGTAAACGCGATCATCATCTTGTGCCGGGGTCGGGTTCCGTTTGGTTGGAAATGGGACTAAAACGGGTTGAGGGGGTGTTGTTAGATGGAACTGGGATGGGTGGGGGGGAGGATGTCTTCTCGTCGAGGAGGCCAAGTTCCCGCGTTGGTCTCCGGAGCTGGTGGTACGTGCCTTCTGCCGTACCTACCCACCCGGTTTGCGTACTTTCCCCGCTGCAAAACGTTGCGACGCATTCGGTGCAGGGTGTGTGGTGTGCGCAAGAGCCTGCGCAAGAGCTATTTTTGGCAGCGTAAAAAAACCATTCCAAAAACGGGCTTAAAACCTTCACCCGATCGTGGCTCCATACCGCTCCACCGCGCTCCCGGGTGACGCTATTCGTCGTCGTACCAAAAATGGATTACGAATCCCCGCTTTCGAACGACAGGCGCACTTGTGTACGTGCTTCTTCGGTGTGCTTACCTCTCTTCCTGATCGTCGTTCGGTGTCGCTGTGCCATTCCTCCCCTGTTCAGTCTTCCTACTCTACACAACGGAGTAGGAAGTGGATGCCGAAATTAGTCACTGGTTCCTGCTGAACGACGGGGGTAACTGCTGGCAAGAAGCGCGTAGAAGCACCGGTGAAAAGCAGCGAGAGCGCGCGCAATGCTGTCACTCTGCGGCGTACCTCGTCCGCTCCACCGGCTTTACGGGAACAGCGGGCGCAATGTTTATGCTGCCGGCTATGTGTTATGATGTTGGTGGTGTGGTGGTGGTTGTGCCGGTAAACCTGCAACACCAACCAGCAAGACCAGCTCAAGACCCCTTGCAACGCTACTGGCGGCGTTCGATTCGATTCGCCAGCACTGATCCGCCGCCCTTCGCCGATCGGTCACGTGTAAGTGTGCAGCTCTCGGTAGCAGGAGCCGCTCGCGCGCTGGTGGTGATGATGGGAACCAGATTGGATGCAGCCGAGTTCGAATGGGGGGTTCGGTAATATTTATTGCAGCCCGCTTTGGAATGCATCGGAACGGTTTAAGATTTGTGGCTAACGCGCCCCCATTATCGCCCCCACAAGAGTAGTATGGCTGGTTGCTGTGTGGCTGTTTGGGTGTGGGATGCAGACACTTTCCGATCGATTTGTTCTGTTGTGGGAGAGGCTTTTTTATCGTTGATTTATCTTTTTAAGCGCGCTGATGATCGGCGGGCTGCATGAGTTGCATTTCTGGAGAAGTAAAGCTAAGCAGCAAAGGTGGATCATCCTAAATCGTGTAGTTTTTTTTATTTGAAATAAGCATGAAAAATCTACATCCTACTCATCCACATTACAGTTCACTTACAAGGTTTTCCAGGAGTTCTCATAGCTGTGGGACACATTATTGACTCTTTCTTATTTACATGAGCTTAATGTAATGGGAATTCCACTATGTAGCACCCTTGTTGGACCAATCCAATAGGAATGTCCAAGGCGCCTGTCTAAAAAGGGTGCCATAGTCCAATTTTCAACATATGAAGTTCACTTCGAATAGGAAAGAGTTAAGGAAGCGCCCCACAACTATGAGAACCCCTCGAAAACCCCGAAAGAGCTGTCAAAAATGCAAGAAAATGAAACGATTCATCCCCATTTGCTGGTGAAAGCACATCGGTATGACAAAGCTGTGACGATGAAATCTAAATGTTTAACGCAAACCGCGTTTACAATTTCCATTCTCTCTTGAATCCGAAATGATATCTTTCATTATTGTCCCCCCCCCCCCTCCTCCTAACCATAAGATGATGCTTTTTTCCTACTGAAATGTTCTTCAGGTGACGGTGCTCACAAGATCACGAGAGATTAGTCTAATTTTTGGTTGTCAAAACGCCGTCTTGCGGATGAACACGATGGTATCGCTCATCGCTCGTCCAAATAATGCCACCACAACCACACAGAGATAGTAGCTCAAGAGAATGTGCCGAGAAAGGGGGTGCAGCGAGCGGAAAGAAAATGGTTCGACTTTCCTTTTACGAAGCCTGCCATCACACTCCTCTGTTACCGAAATCGCTCGCTTTTCGACTGTAAGGATCACCGAGAATCGTGACACACACAACACCACCCGATCCGATGTGTGATTGTGGTGGAAGAAAAAGTAGCATTTTTTCCATTTTAATTTTACACCAATCCATTTGTCAAACCCCGATCTTAATCTGTCCCACTCTACACCCCAATCGTTCGGCCGGGTGCCGGGTTTGGCGAGATGAGCAATGGATTGTCTCCGACGGGAATGGAAATGGTTACCTGATTGGTGGTGTAGCTGTTTTTCCCGTTCCTCACCATTTTCCTCATCAGAGAAGGGAGAGAGTAAGAAAATCCTCCATCAAAACCGGGGCTGAGAAACCTGCTCTAGTTAAAACCGCACACACACACACACCGTCCGTGGATTGTCGCGTGAGTCGTCTCGCGCTCTCTTCCTCATTCTTGCCAATTCCGCATGACGAACGCAGATGACGGCGCAAAGAGTGGATCGTCACCGACCCCCCCCCCCCCCCCCCCCCCGAACGGCAAGAGATGCGTCGCCGAAACAGATTAATGCAATCTCGGCGAACGTCGTGATCATTCGCGCCCGCTCAGAGTGGTGTGCTCTGTGCGTCATGAAGCGTAGCGAAAATACGACGGTGCATTAAAGAGTGCGAGGGGGTAAGGAGAAAAGGGGCAAAGGGGGGAAAGCCATCGCAGATGGTTTCCGAAAAAGAGTGATCGTTTCTTTCCGCCACCGGCTGAACGGATTGTTTGTTGAACGCGGGAGAGGAGCGGGGGGATGGGGGTGAGGAGGGGAAAGCCGAACGTTAGGAAAAAAGTGCAAAGAAGTAATAAGAAGCGGAAACCTGCCAGGAAACAACTCTTCTGTCTCCCTTACTCACCCCACTTGATCGAGGCGGTGCCGCTGATTAGTACGCCGGGCGTTAGCGCCAGTGCATTTATTATGTGCACTCATAAATATCCATTTTTTTAATCATCGATCGCGCAAGGGCGAGTGAGAGCGAAAGAGAGGGAGTGAGCGGTACAGTGCGAAAGAGAGAACACAAGAAAGGGAGCCTTTCGTTGCATTGAACGGTGAAAAATATGCATACCTTTGTGCACTACCTCCGCGTGGGGCGTGGGCCACTTCAAAAATGGGAAATGGTGAAATGTCCGTGAGCGAGGGGAAGTTTTTTTTGGGTATTTTGTACGGTGATTGTTTGATTTCTTTAGCCAGATTAGTTGGAAAAGAAAAGTGCATATCACCCTTCCCACCGCCGTTGGAGGAGCCCAATTCAGATGGTTCAAATCGACTGCACCCGCGTGTATTGACACTACCGGCGCCCCGTAAAGCGATATGGGGGTTTGGTATAGAAAGGCTCATTTGCTAATTATTAATTATTGTACCGATCCTGCTCTTCCTTCTTTTCTTCTTTCGCCCTCCATTCCCCAGTCGCGCTGCTGTGGAACGAGGGTGGAATTCCACTCTTTTCTTCGGTGTGTGTGCAAATTGTAGCTTTTCGGCAAAAATGATGTTCGCTGTTCGCTACATCTTCAAAATTGCAATCTTCCAATGGAATGTCTGCGGGGTGGTGGGATACGGCTGGTTAAATAAAATATATATTTATGTATATATCTATATCCATGTCTTAATTAATAGTTTCTCCACGCTCTGCGAAAGATGTGCACACAACTAACGGATGTGATAGTTTCTGTTTTTGGTCATTTTTTGTCGATCCCCAAACCAGATGCGAGTGGATTGGGATTGGAATTGGGGTGTAACAGTTGGTTGCAAATTCAATCGCAACTGGGTGGTGGTGGTGGTGGTGGTGTCGTTGCTGATGGTAAGGTTCCGCCCAGAGAGCGCGGGCACGGAAAATCGACCACAATAAATCGATTCCGGACCGCGAGCACCACCACCACTACTACCACAAGGTCTTTTCTCCGATTCGGTCGTCGACATTTTCGACCCAAATACTTGAACCCACCTGACCAGTGGGCAGTAGCAGCAGCTGTTGCTGCTGCTGCAACAGCAACAACAGCAGCAGCAGAAAACAAATTTATGGTAGAAGCTCAATAGAAAGCTTTTTTTTAGAAAAAGAAACGATCGGGCCAGCTCTCCTCCAGCGCCCCCAAAACTGGAACTCCTCCTCAATGCCGCCACCCGCGCGGTGCTGCGGTGTACGGTTCCGGTTGCATTTCTATCTTTTATGCTGCTTAATTTCCTGCACCACGCGAGTTTTCCCCTTGCCCGCGGGTTGAATCCGGGTCAGCTGAATTGCTCAATGCGCGTTAAATTAATTTTGGTTTTTACACTTGATTAGCAAGATTTAGTGAGATTTGTGCGCCGTTGTGAGTAAAGCAAAAATTCGCAAAAAAAATAGCGCAATGAAGCACGCAACAAACGCAAGGCATACCGCAACAGTAGTTGTTGGTTGGCCGAAAAGTTTTTCGGGGCACAGTGGTGGCGGTGGCTTACATGCGGCACCCGGTATTGCGATTGCGTGCTTTATGTGTGTCTGTCTGTACGGCAAGAAGGTGTGGTTGCTGGTAATTAATGTTATTAATCAAACATTGCAAATAATGGCGCTTCTTATTGGCGCACTTTCGGGCTGGCCAGTGATTGCGGTGCGTGGTGCGAATTTCTGACGTCACCCGTTCCCCGAAAAAGGCCGCACGCTAAAGCGGCGAAGGTCATCTCATGATATCTTCGCCAAGGTGCGAACATCGATCACCGCGTGGCAGGGATGTTCGTCCCTATCTTTATCTTCTTAGCGTGACCAAGCATCCTATGTCGGCAGTATTTTACACCGCAACAATGCAATGCTAGCACCAGTCCAGCGGCCCAGACTAATGTGACGGCTGTGTGCATGTTCATCATCGCTCGGTGGCGGCACGGCACGAAACGCCATTACTTTAATAAATATTTGATGCATGATTCCACCTTTCCATAGAGCATTTTCGCGACAAACAGAGTGTCAGTTAGTTGTTGTTTTTTTCTTCTTCACACTGTCACTACGCTCCACCATAACTGACACGTGTGTGTGTGTGTGTGCCTTTGTGTGTGCATGTCACTTAGTGGCCAGACTTACGTCATCCGCGCTGTGTGTGGATGGCGTCTTCTGGAAAGGACTATCACGTACCCGTCGGCTCACATTACTTGGCCCCGCGACAAAAAAGGTAAACCCTTCCTGGCGAAGAATGTTCAGCACGAAGGGTTCCCATCACAAATGGGGTAGGCGGGGTGCACGACGACGACAAGGGACTTGATAAAGCTTGGGAAGCGGAAAGTGACGCGATAATGCTCGGGGACTTGGACCGGGCGGAGACCGGGCACCGGGTTTTGTAAAGCTTTGGCGAATATTATTACTCACGAACGCGCGCGCGACTGTAGCGAAAGCGAGTAAAAGTTGGCATGTGTCTATCCCCTGCCCCTACCTGACATCCCATTTTCAGATGGGTTGGGCGTAAAGTTGCACAGTGTAATGTAAATACATGTTGCTTCGCACGTTCCGTTGTGATTTGTAGCGTCATGTTTGATGGCTTGTGTAATTAATGTAATTCCCCGGAATAGGTTAGCGTGCTGAAGGTTTTGAGCACGAAATTAATTTGTTAAAACAAAAATCCTGAACAAAACTTTGGGGACCTAGACAGTACACTCTTTGTTGCTAACATTTGATCAGTGGAAGTGGAAGATCTTAAGCCGATATTATCATACAATTCAAATGGTCTGCCACGCCATACACATCCTGTCGGGCGATGAGACACATCTGCTAAATCTGCTCCCATTTCTTGGTCATGTGTTTGTCACAGTACCATTTCTCCCCGTTGGTTGGGGCCCGAAGGTGGAGACGTGGGCACACTCCGTGGGCGAACCGTGCCTGAGTAAAGCGCGCTCCCCCACACCGCGTGGTGGTGGTCCACGCAAGTGTTACTGCGACGAGGAGTAGGTGGAAGCGATCGTAGTTATGTGGGAATTAGGCTACCACTGGCTACGGTGTGTGCCTCACGGTTGTGTAGGTTATCGGGCGAGGATGCAGCCGTCTCGCTGGAGCCCGAGTTCTACTGAGAAGCTGTCCTCCACCGGCACGAGACATGGGGCTGCTATCGGCTTTCGCCGGCGTGAGGACCCACACAAACCGGCTAGCCGTCCCACTGGTACACTGTGGGCGGTGGACGCTCCAATATGGCGGAGGCATCGACTTATTGGGTGGGATGTGAACCAGATCTTACCAGAGCCCATGGATCGGTTGTTCTCACAAGGAGTAGCAGAGCTTATTGCTGCAAGGTTCGGTCAAGAAATGGTAGATGGAGGCAGTGCAAGGAGGCACTGTGTCCTTCGAATGTGCGAGGGCTCGCCTTGGGGCTGTCAGAACCATCGTTCATAACTGCGCGTGTCTTTTGCTCAGACGGCAGAGGGGGCGGACAGGCGAAAATGAATGAAAGCAGCGAACGTTTGTCTCGTCCGATTCGGAGGAGGTATGGATAGCCACAAGAGTAACTGCATGCGCTTAATTGCATGTTAATCTTTTCGAAGGTGAATGGTTGCAAATTTTGCATTTTGGTGTTGCTTGAGAGAAGCGAGCGTTAATTTCCGTGCTCCCCATATGTGTGTGGTTTGCGCTGCAGTAGGTAAATTAATCATATGTTTTCTTTGTTTTTACTTTTATTATAATTGCATTTCCTTTGTTGGCATAAAAAATTTGATTTTACACTGCTAATGACAAATTGCTCTTGTTTCATTAGTATTCAATAAAGCCACAACAGGACAAGCCAGACAATTTCTGAAACCTGAACCTGAATAAGTAACGAACTATATAAACGTTAAGATTCAAATAAAGATAAGAATTGAACTCATGACCACTGTTGTGTGAAGTACGATCACTTAGTCACTGCGCTACGTGACATCTGCACCGAGATCCGTTAAAAAGTCTGTTTTATCGAACTGTCCATCGAACAAACAGAGCATTCGAGCGCTTATTAGCTTACACTTTTTGAGGCAGCTGACTGCAAAGCTCTTTAAGTGTAGTTTACAATAATGATTTCCCAACTATTCTGTCAACGCAATGTTTGTGTCATTTGATGCCAATGATAATACAAGCCATTGTTGCACAACTCTAAAACAAGATGTTCGAGCGTGGATGTGAGTGTAATTTCTTCCAAGTAAAGCGCTTCGGTGCTATTTTTAATGTCAAGGTGATAAGAAATGCATTCCGTCAGACGCGGAGGCAGAAGGGGAGAAGGCACAGGGTTTGCCGGAATCTCGAGCTCAGCGGAAACGACGAGGTATGTTTGCCGTAAATCTACAAACACTGTTCGTTTCTTCCGACTCATCTTCTATGTGCGTGTGTATGCGATTTAGCTTCGCAGCTTCGGTCGCTATTTAGTACGCAGACACACCCCAGGACCCATCTCCATCGCTAGACGACGATAACTAGCAGATCGGCACCGTCTGCCCATTTCGGCAGAGGCAGAGAGACGGTGGCAGGAAGATGATTCATAAAACACGGACCCACGGCACGCGTTAGTGGTATGGTGCGCGCGCTCTAACGCCCAGTCATGGGATTCTTTGCTTTGCTGGTGTTGCTGTGCTTCTTTGCCATACCTCACGGTCGCCCCTTTGCGCTATATGCTGCACGGGACAAATGTGCGCAAGCATACGAAGTGACGTTACCCCACGTAGCCGTACCATGGCTTTGGGAAAGAAATTTTACCGATGACTCACCATGCCCGATGACTTCCAGATGTGTTTGGGAGGGGACCGCAAGTGCGCACGGACTAACGGAGCACCCGAGCTGTTTCCCTTGCGCGTGCAGAAACTTCGGCACCGGGGCTGGGACTACGCTGAGGGCGTACATGCATTTTTGAGCCGCGTTGCAAAGGGTGTGAAACATGTGGTCTGGGACGACGGGGCCCGATCGGGAAGAGAGAGACAGAGAAAGATGGAAAGGGGAATTGTGTCGGTGTTTGGCTGGAAGAAGGAGAGTGCGTTGTGTCATCGTTGTATGGATGAATTGGGTTACGAGTTACCGTTCGCTCCTTACTTCGTTTGGTTCTTCCTGCCGGACAGCTTCGATTCTTCTTATGTGCTGCGTAAATTGTTGCTGCTGTATGTATGTTGGTTTTGTGCATAGTATATGTGACTAAACTAAGAAGCTAGCCAAATTTTTAATTCATTTCGTTTAAATATTCATCACATTCGATCATAATCCGATCTAATTAGTACCTCAAGCTGGTACAACCCTTCAAACAAACGTCTCTATTTTCTGCCGAGTTAGCGTCGGCACCCTTGCGCATTTTTTTTTTTCCAAAACAGAGATGTCTCTCCGCCGCATGGAAAGGGAATCTGCGAGTGGTCGGAGGCAATCTAGCTATGTCCTTCCTCGAGGGTTTTTTTTTGTCTGTATCGTACATCTCGCTCGAAGGGACACGGCACGAAATTGAAGAACACATCTTTGAACAGAGCCGTAAAACGGGACCCATTTGATAGCTTTGGGCAACACTGGAAAGACAGGTTTTTTTCTACCCTCCCAAAAGGGATAGGATGACAGCAGCCGCAGCATCGTCGGAAATTGGAACCGAAGCACAGCAGCGCGCACACACGGGGAGTTCGATCGGAAGTGGAGAGTGCTGTAGTGCTGCTCTCCGGGTCCTGCATGTAATGCATAAGGCATGTTTCGTTGGAGGGTCAAACACCCACCCGAAACAGAAAAGACGCAAAGAATAAGAAAGGGAAGGTGGGAGAGAGGCGAAATACATAAATAAGAAGGAAAAAACACACGCACACCCGCCTCTTGAAACTGTGGCCACATAAGCGAAGGGTGAATTGACAAATGTTTGTTTGCAGATTGGTCTCTCACTCCCCCCATTCCCCGACCATCGACACTTGTGCCGTGGGATGCGTTCGAATTGGCATAGCAAAAGCCACGGAGGGATGTGTTAGTGTGACACATATTACCCTTTCATTACGTGCCGTTATTGCCGGGCTGGTTCTGGGCGGCTAGATTGCTGTTTTCCATGTAGCTACAGGCAGATGCCGCTGTTTTTTCGCTTGTTGTTGAACCAAAAGGTGCATCGCTGTTTGCTAACTTGTTGCACCCTGGGATTATCTTTATCGGTGAGAGTTTACCGATTGGATTTTTTTTTGTTGCCGTTATTATTATTGTCTGTCTGCATGAGAGATTAGTGGTCGCAAAATTTAATCGATAATCTTATCGCCAAACTGTGTGTTTGCGAAGACGTGTGCGAGATAAAGCCACCAGAGCAGAGGAATGATGCGGTGTTTGCTGCACTGTTTCCCACCTACCCACGGACACTTTTTCGATGCTTTCTAGTGGAAAAATGGCTCACAATTACCATTTTCCATCTGTGCTTTGTCCCAAGGTGATTATTATTTTATCGCTCTTTATTGTTTTTTTTTTTTTGCTGTTTGTGTTTCCTTTAGCTGTTGGTGTGTGTGTATCTACCCTGTGTTTTAACCCGTTAGGAGAGTGGGGATGGGGATGGGGGTGGATGAGGACAAAAACGAGCGTAACAAATGGCAAACAGAGCTCCAAGTGAGTGCAGCCAGCTTTAAATGATCAGCGAGCGCTAAAACCGGCGCTGGCGTTTCCATTCTGGGAAAGCGTTTGTTTCCCTCCCCCTCCTCCTCCTCGCATGAAGGGTTGAGTGGTTATGATCGTGATGACGGATTGACGATGAGGGGGCGCACCCACTCATCGAGAGGCTGTGCGTGAAGTACCGAAAAAGGCGGCAGCAAAGAAGACTCTTCCTCCCTGTATATCCCCCTAGCTGCGGGCTGTGCACAAGAGCGTGTCAATTGGGGGAAGCATTAAGAGGATTCCAACTGGGCAGATAGAAAAAGCAGAAACGACCGATTATTACCAAGCGACGACACTAAAATGTGCAATTTGAAGGCATCCGGAGAGAGTGAGAGAAAGAGAGAGAGAGAGAGAGAGGTGGAGAGTGATCGCGCGAAACACATGCGCTCTCCTCGCAAGGGAGCTAGAGGGATGATCGCCATCGTACGGCGTGAAGAGAAGGGGTTGATTGGGGATGATCCCTTTCGCGCGCTCTCTTTATCTCTCTCTCTCTATCTCTTCCCATTTCGATGGGGCTGGGTGGGTGGCAGCAATACCAAAAGCAGAATAAAATCGCAAAATCGCTCTCGCGAATGTTCTGTTTGCCTTTCTCCCTCTCGCTCTCTCCCGGGCACCATCACAGGCACATAATCACACACACACCCTCTGTTAGGGGTCGTCTACATAGCACGACCATGAGCTCATTTTTGCCCATCCATCCATCCTCGTGTTACTTTTTTACCCGTCTTCCCGTTTCTGCCCTTCTAGCCCCGTGTCACGAAGCACATGTGTCTCCCGTGTACCTTTCGAACAGCTTCGAATTGCATGACCGTATTGCATGCGCCCTGGCTTTGCTGTTCTTCCTTTTAGTACCTTTTTTGCACTTCCATACTCCCTCTCTGTGTGTGTGTTTCCTCCTCTCCTATGTATGTTTTCTCTCTGTGTGGGGGAGGACTGGCAGCGGTTCAGTTTGGCCACTTCTTCTCTGTTTGCTGCTGCGAATGCTGTTCCTTAGCCGGTTTTTTGCCGGCGCTTTTGCTTTAACCGGCTTTTACGCCGGCTTTTGGCTGAAATAAAGAAACCCACCAGCAAGATCGTAGTGGGGAAGCATCCCCTAAATCTCGCCCTTTTCGATGGAGGTACAGAGCTCGACGACCGATCACTCCCGTCATTTTGAAAGCACGATGCGATCGGGCGCTTGCCAGAGCAATGCATTCGTTTTTTTTTGTTTTTGGGACGGTAGAAAAGAGAAGATTCATCCAACTGTGGCAAAATATGCGGAGCAGCAAGTTTGTTTTTTTTTTTTGTCTGTGTCAGGGTAAGAAGAAAATTGGGGCATTCTTTCTCCCCCCCAAGTGCGTTTTCTCCATTCATTTTTTCTTCGCGCCGATGGTACACTTTTTCCTTTTTATTCCATTTTTTTGTTCGCCCGGCCTGGTCTGTCTTTTGGTTGATTATATTGCCCGAGCAGGGAATTCTCGTGCAATAGGTACAAACTCAATTAAATACTGATGCGCACCTATGCCTGCGTCGTTAGAGAGCACAGCATCGTAGCATCATGGCTCTGTTTAGCTTCGGGT
Source organism: Anopheles gambiae (assembly GCF_943734735.2). NCBI lineage: Eukaryota > Metazoa > Arthropoda > Insecta > Diptera > Culicidae > Anopheles > Anopheles gambiae. The sequence continues at coordinate 16,104,280 of NC_064601.1, forward strand.
GCCTTTTTTTTCGCCCAACGGCTGCCGTCCATGGATTACGCCCATTCGGTAAGGTTCGGTGCACAGCTTGCCGGCGGGGCCCCCAGCACTCCGATGGTTTTCCCGATGGCAGTTTTCGAATCAATTAAGCGTTCCGCTCGCTCTCGTTCCTCGTCGGGGGCCCAACAGTACGCCCTTGCTCCGATATCCTGGCATGATTTCTAGTTCCAGTCGCACACACTTTTCGATTGCGTTCTGCACATTTGCACAGATCTGTGTCTGCTCTCTCTCTCTCTCTCACACACACTAACACTACTACGTTCGCGCGTGTGTGTGTGTTTAGATGCACTTGAGCGGCAGACGAATGCAATCAACCCTTCCTTTTGCATCGGTGCATCGATAATGATGCATTTGTTGTGCTTCTCCGCTCAGGTTCACTGTGGTGTGCACGTTCATCTCTTGCCTTTCTGTGTCTTAGTGTGTGTGTGTGTTTGTGTGTGCGGGATCGAGATTGCGAAAGGAGTCCTCTCGGTTTTGCGTAACCCTTTTTTTTCTGGCTTCCAGACAAAGGAAACGATCGTCTGCACTCTCTGGAAGAGGAAATAGTCCAGAAAGGAACACGGAGAGAGAACGGGAGAGACAGAGAGACACTATGCTACAGAGAGTGTGGTTGCAGGAGTGCAATGTATTTTAAAATGCTTTGCACATGTTTCGAAAAAGGGTACCAAAACCCCGCACTCAGGAAATAAAAGGAAGAACACAGTGCCACCTTCCCCTGAGGCAGTTCGATTTAATTCGACACGAATATCAATTTGATTGTCCCCTCACGCTCCCTCTCTCTATCTCTCTCTCCCTTACTCTGCATATATTGTGAGGGGAATTATGTTCATGCTAGGATAATTTAATCTTTATATCTCTATGCACTTCTCCCTATAAAATGCATTTCCCAATTAAAAAAATCTAATTGGAAGTGGAAAATCTTATTCCACCGAAAGCGCATTCCCGAAAAACCTCCCAAGAAATGGTGAAGAACGGGAAAGCACTGTCGCGCGACCAGGATCAGTCCTCAGGGGGTGGTTTTTCTCACTTTCCTCCCCCGCCCCTTAAACCGTAATTTCCCTCGTCTGCGTGTATGTGTGTGCGTCTTTGCAGAAACGTGTTCGTGTGCTTTTCCATTCACTCCCTCCGTCTGGGCCGACCAGGCTGCTCTCTCGCTCGCTCGCGCTCTCTCTCTCTCTCTCTTTCGCTCTCTTTCTCCCCGTTTCGCTGTTTGCGGGAGCGCTTCCCCTCCTTTCCGCACCAGCGGCCGCACACGCCACCCCCCCCCTCCCCCTCCTGCGCCACACCCGCCGTCCCCCCAGGGTCGTGCGGCCGGGGTTCGACACCGAACCGGAGCGCTCCGGCAGCTCAGTTAGTCATCGAGTGCTGTGCTGTGCTGTTCGGCCCTTGCCTTTGTCCGCGCGTTTCAGACAAACCCCGGGCGCCCGGTGGGTGGTGTGCGTGATTTGAAATCGCCTCTCTCATTCTGTGTGTGCAATATCTCTGCTGTGCTGTGTGAATAGTGTGTAGCAGCAGCAGCAGCAGCGGCCCTTTGATTTCCGCGCTACGAGCTATATTTATTTGTTGATAGTAACGGTCCGTGTTTTTTGTTTGTTTGCTAAGTAACCAAAAATACGGAAAGTAGGGGAAACGAGTTCTAGTAATCAAATCAGTTAAATTGTAACAAAAAAACACACATAAAACACAGTTAAATAAAACGGAAAAACCGAGTGTAACCGCGATCGACGACTTTTCCTGCCAAACGGGAAGAAGCTGCTGGAAGTGCCAGGAAAACAAACCCGCGGGAAGCTGAGTGTTTCGCCTTCTCCGTGACACAGAGATCCGTGGTGCCGTGGTGTGGTTCCGTGTGCTTGTGCTCTTGTTCTTGCTCGCCATTGTGGCCATTTTTTCGTAGGTGTGTAGTTGTTCATTATTTTATACCAAACCGAACCCAACAAAAAAGTACACGTGTGCCCTATTCAAATTATATTCCGCTCATTTTAGCTCTCGCTGACGAATAATTATCCGGTAAACTCGATCACGCGATATCATTGTGGCCTCTCTCCCTTGACCTCTCTCCTTCCTTCGGCTTTGTCACCCACTGTTTGGGCTGGTGATTCTTTGTCAGTGGTGTGTGCCTCCGTGTGTGTATGTGTTTCTGTTTGTGTGCTTGTGTGTGTTATTTTTTATTGGTTAGGGAATATTAAATTTCATTCTTTTCCCCTTCCCTGCGTGTGTGTGTGTGTGCTCTGTGTGTTCCTGGGTTCCAATCGGTGTCGGTAGGGCAATTTGGCAGCGCAGAGGACGTGTTTGAAGCGAACCACAACCACTGACATACACACAGACACAGACACAAACTCACCCCGCTTTCGTCGGGGGTGGCGGTGTACAATAAAAGGAGGGTGAAACTATAATGTGACAGTGGATCAGATATTGCTGTGCCGTTTTTGTTTTCTTTTTCATTGCTGTGTTCCGAGTGAGAAATGTGCCGTGGAAAACACCAGCAGCAGTTGCTCCTGCGGGGTTGTGGTTAGAGAACCTGTTATGTTGTTGTGTGCAGTGTGCTGCCTGACGAGCCCGACGCCGGAACACTCGTTCAATTGTTCGAAGGGTGGTTTGCAGTGGGTGGTGTAATTGTTTTTCGTGTACTTTGTGCCTGTTAATCATCTATACAACAAGTTTTATTTTATTTTATTTTTTTTTTTGGTTAAAGTTATATTTTTTTGTACTTGTCTGCTGTTCCCAGTGTAGCATAAACTGAAAGGCGCATGCCTTGCAAGGGGGGACCGGGGAAAGTTTTCCACACCCGCTGGTAAAGGGGGGCAATTATTATGATGAAAATGTTGAGGACAAGCTTTGCTGAACATTCGAGTGAATTTAAAAACTAAACATCTCGATTATATTGCGATAATGATGTTAATTATGTGTGTGAAAGCATACTTCCTGTAGACGACAAAGAAGTCTTTTCCAATTGATGCCTCCTTCTGGACAGGAAATATTATTATTATTTAGCACAATTAAATTCCTTCATTTTTATTGCAATTTTTTGTTTTGATGAAAAAAGAAACTACAGTAAAATATTGTACCAACCCCAAAGCTAGCTACCCCAAGAGCGCGTGCGAAGAGAGATTTTCCGAAAGGAAAACAGAAACCCTCCCCCCCCCCCCTCTCGAACGAAAACAAGAAGAAGCTTAAGCTGGAATGTTCACCGAAAAAAAAGCATCAAATCAAATCCAAACCGATGCGTGCGTGAAATGAAATCGTAAAAGCAGCGAATAGCAAACGGAAAATATAATTACGAAAAATCCAACCCCTTCCCTCTACCCCCACCGCCCCTCTTCCGCCTTCTTCTTGTGCGCGGGATGAAAAACTCAGCCACCGAAGAGAAACGATTACTGGCGAGCGGCGAGTGTGCCGCAAATGTGTGCGTGTGTGCAGCGAGCAACAAGAAGCAGAGGAAGAAGAAGAAGAAGAAGAAGAAAACCTAATCCCACTGCCCGAAATATACGGACAACAGCACACACCGGCCTGCCGCATATTTGATCGCGGTCGATCGTTAATTGTTTCCATTGCGCGCTGCTGTGGTGTGCCCCCGTTCGTTGTTTGATTCTTTTTTTTTTGTTTTCATTATTTCTCTCCGCTGTTTGCTTTCGTTACTTTGTTGCCTTACTTTCGTTACTTTCCTCTTATTAGTATTTGCATTTGCAACTCTCTTGCATTGCAACTGGGTGGATCGATGGGGGTGTTTCGATCGCCGGGGGCTGTTTGTTGCACGATTGATGACGATGATGATGATGATGATAATGATTGGATTGGTATGGTCACCTTTTTTATGCTAGTGTGTGCAATTTTTCTCCTTTTTTCCTTCTATTAATTTCTCTTTTTCGATCGGCAAATGAACGGCAAATTCAATCACACTGTGCGTGTGATACGTTTCTTTTAATGCCCGCCCTGGCTATTACAGGGTTTTCCAGGAGTTCTCATAGTTGTGGGACTCTTCCTCGACTCTTTCTTATAGAAAGTGAACTTCAAATGATGGAAATTGAACTCTAAGGCATCCTTTTTGGACAGGCTCCTTGGACATTCCTATTGGATTGGTCCAATAAGGATGCTATAAAGTCCAATTCCCATTAAGTTCATTTCACGTAACAAAGACTCAATAAAGTGTCCCACAGCTATGAGAACTCCTGAAAACCCCTGTATTGATTCCACCCTCGCTCCATCCCTCCCAACCCCTTAACTCCAGCGTTGGTTTTGCATATTCTCCTTCGCTTACAGCAGAGCCCCCCCCCCCCCCCCATTTCCTGCGTGCGTTTGCTGTTGCTGCCGATTTTTTGCTCAACATTTTCCTTTTCCTTTGTTTTTGGCGTTTGGCATTGCTCGGCCCAGTCTCGGGCGGCCTCGTTTCCCTCCCCGAAACGGGCGTCAATGACCTCTTCCGGCGCGCGTGTGTGTGTGTTTGTGTTGGGGCGGAGTCCGTACCGTTCGAACATCATCATCCGTTTTCCGCTTGGGCGGCCCCTTTTTCCTCGGTAGTCGTCCATCCTATCCGCCGATTTTCTTCCGCCATTAATAATGATGGTTGTGCGGTTTTCTCTCTCTCTGTGTCTGTGTGGGTGTGTGTGTGTGTGTGTGTTTGTGGGCACATCTGTAGGGCACACCCCCGCCACGGAGAGCTGTGCAGCTGTGTGTGCAACAACTGTGGTGCAATGTGCCTTCCAACGGGTGTGTGTGTATGTGGTGAATATCCTGCAATTCGTACACGGTTTGCAACACCCTGCTGCGGCGCCGCACGATGTGCAATTGCACCACCAGAGCGATGTTATTGTTTGGTTGGGCAAAGGACGAGAACGCAAGAACGTATCAACTTCTGGTTGGCGATTGTTGCGTTACGTATCTTGTACGTGCTTGTTGTTCCTATTGCTTGCTTGTTGTTTGGCTTTTCACAACTTGCTTGCAATGGACAAAGCATTATTAGCGAGCGGTCCGCGCGCTCTGAGCTTCTTTAGATTGGGTAAAGGTGGTAATGGGAGTTGGTGCAACGCCATGCAATACGTCGGTGGATGAGCTCCATCTGACGCTACCCTCTGGCGCTCGCTATGCAATCTGGGCTAGCCATTTTGCTTTGTACACACGACAAAAAGACAAGAAATGTCGTCCGTTGCAGCAGCAGCAGACATCTGCTCCGCCATCGTTACGGACCGTCAGTCTCGACCAGACCCCAGACCCCAAAACCGTGTAGAGGAGAGCGCCAGAGAGAGAGCGAGAGAAACGTTGGATGGAAAGTGCAGTATCAAAGAAATGCACCATCCGGGAGGATGCACTTGTGCACACAGACACTGAGTATAACGCCCAACGGGACACGCTTTGAAATAGGGATGCAGGCGCATGTGAGCGTGCTCTCTCTCTCTCTCTCTCTCCCTCTTTCGCTCTCAATTTCTCTCTTTCTCTCGTGTGCTGCTTCTCTGATGCATGGAAAAGCGATTTTCTGGGGAAGAAAATACATTTTTCATTGTCTGCCGAAAGACAAACCCCCCACGGCGGGTGTGGTGATCACAGGAAATCGAGAATTGTCTAGAACTCGCGGAGAAGTGATTAAATTAGAACACAGAAGGAGCGTAGAGGCAGTGAGAGGCTGCACAGCGAAACGAATTTATAATAGAAGCTGCGCTAGAAGAATCTGCTGTAGGCTTCTGTAGCCGCTTGACAACTGGGCGTTGTGCTTCATTTTCCATCAGCTGCCTGCAAAGAGCCAACCAGACCTTTGCATACTTGCTCGCGTATCTCGGTCCACTCTATGCGCAGTGGATGGGCAGATGCGTGCAACCTTAGAAGTGCTCAGCTTCCCTTCGATACGACACGAAGAGTGTTCAGAAAACAGACCCCAATACACCTGGTGCTGCTGTGTCTTGTACATAACGTGTATAGGGAAGCGTTACACAGATGTCATTCTCTTTTTTAACAATATTTACACATTCTATGCTTCAAAGTGCAAATTTGTTCAGCAGATGTTTGGGAGCGCACAGTTGAAAATTAATCTCCAAACCCTCACACCGCCCGGCGACGCGTTTGTTCTATTTCGCGTTTGTTGGTGCGTAGCGGCGTGCCTTCGGCGAAGTTTGGCCTAGGTCATGGTATCGCAGATGGGCGCTATCAATTGCGCACAGACACGACCCGTTTTTTCTCTAACACCTCTCGCCCCGCGCCCCCATTATCACACCCTACTCCCATCCCTGCAGCCCAGCCTAGAGTCGGGTCGTCTGCGTTTGCTGTGCACATGCGTCGTGTCCTGCGGTGCGTATTTGGGTGCGCGCGGCTGTCGCAGGGGGGGACGCGTGGAGCGTAGTAGCGCACACATGGGTCGATGCCATCACCCGGCCCCACCGTGTCCTCTATGTGTGTGTGTGTGTTTATGTGAACGTTTGCATGGTTTCGGAATTAAACGGGAGCGGGAGAGATGCAGATGAGATCATCGAGAAGAAAATATAGTCGTCCCGCTGGTGTGCGTGTGCGCCACTACCACCATGTGGCGGAAGTGCTGAATGTGATATGACAAAAAAACAAACGAATTTTGTCGTTATGCACAGCATTAAGAGGGAGGAAAGCGCAAAACCTGGGCTGCGTTTCCTCCCAAATGTGAAAGCAGTATGCTGTTAGGCCCGGTTATGGTACTCTGTGTGTGTGTTTTTTTTGGTTTGGTACGCAGTAATGTCTATTGTTTACTGTGCGCGCTGCTGTGTGCTTGTCACGTACCACCCCACGACGTTGACTAATGCGAATCGCCAATGGCTTTATGGGTTTGTGAGTGTGTTTTTTTCTCTATATGACAGGAAGGAGGATTATTGCTCATTCTTCAAGAATACACTTCGCCGAAGCCGAATCTCTCTCTTTCTCTCTCTCTCTTTCCATTAGAGCGCCCGTTATTGGAATTGGTGAATCATCCAAAGTAGCAAACAGTTTTCAAACGATTTCAAATATTTATAGACGCTTTAGTTGTTTGCGCACGATTGTGAAACGATTAAAGAGAGAGAAAGAGAGATGCAATTAAAACGATTTTGCAGTTACAGAACTTTACTCGCTCTTTGCCAAATTGCTCTTGCAAACCTTTACATTACATTACTTTGCCACTTGCATTTGCTTACCCACAACGGCTCTTTGCAAAGAGAGAAATAATGCTGCAAAATGGTTGGAAGCTTCCAACGACGACACAACGACACAACGATCATCATCATCATCACACCCTCATAACGATCGTTACCACTGCGGCACTACGTGGGGCCCCAAGTTTGGTGTGCGATTTTTCGCTTTTTGTTCTTGTGCCCTTCTCCCCCCCCCCCCCCCCCATGATTTTGATGTTTCATTTGAACCACCAGCAATAGAGGAGAGAGACAGACGATGGGACGGTAATAACAATAATGGTCGCAATAGTAATAAACATAGCTGCGCGAGCAAGTAGGTGAGTGTAGTGTGCCTGGTTGTACGGGGTGTTTAGGTGGAGTCGTTCCATCCAACGCCCCACAAAGACACATGCACACACACACACACACACACACACACACACACACACACACACACACACACACACACACACACACACACACACACACACACACACACACACACACACACACACACACACACTCTGCAATGAGATCATTTCTACCCCCTTCCTCATTTTTGCTGTGTGTTAGATTCTGCTTTTCCTGATTCCACGCTTTTCGACTCGTCGTTGGTGTGGCAATTTTTTGTTTTTGTTTCCCTTCTCTGAGCCGTTCTCTTTGCGAGTTGCGAAATGCATTAATAACGGTCCATGTGGGGGGGGGGGGGCGGAGAAGGGCGAGCACGGGAGCAGGATGTGTAGGTATTTTATTATAACCCAATGGAACGATGGGAAACGAGCGAGGAAGCTTTGCAGCAACAAGCAGCAGCAAAAATGAAGCAAAAACGGCCACTCCACAGAATGTGGAAACTCTGGAGCGAAGGGAGAAGGATGGGGCGGTAGTATTAGATAGTGCAAAAAACTAGCCACCCCTAAATGGGAGGGCCAGAGCGTGTGGTTAAAGAAGTGGTAATGGAAAAATGGTTTCCCTGGCAGCTGAAATGATCAAAACATTTCCGCACGACTCCGGATGAAGCGATAAAGCAAGAACAAAAGGTAGCTAGAAGAGTGAAGTGTGGTGACGGTGGCGATGGAAATGTTTTGGGAAATTAAAATATTTTAAAAGAACTCAACTCAATTTCTCACCACTTTCGGTCGTTAGTTGGACAAATGTTTCGAGGCAAACAGGATGGCAAATATAAAGCCAAGCCTAATGACAAACGGTTGAGAAAGCACAGTCAGTTGTGTGACCGTTGCAGGAAAACGCGGAAAACGGAACTAATGGAAGGGAAGCAACGAAAAAAACAAAAGAGATCAAACCAGAGAGAGAGGGTGAAAAGAGAAGAAATCATCACTAGCTACCAGCATGTACCAGCGTAGTGAGCCTCACTGTTTTCCACACTCTTCATCGCTCGCTTCATGTTTCTCCATCGATCGACGATGATCTCGACTTGATCGATACCGCGCAACACCGTGCCTCACGTTTGCACCCCATCCAGGGCTAGCCTTGATCCGGAACGCCACCCTTCGCTGCAGCCTTTCCTAGCCTAACCGCAAATTGACTAGCGTGGGCTTTCTACCACCTTCCTCCTTCTCGCCAATCTTATTGGAAAAAACGGGGCTTCCATTCGCTTCGATCGTTAGTTCCGTGCCGTTCGGTTTTCGCCGGCCGGTGAAGATTTCCAATTACGATTCAAAGCGGTTTTATTGAATGCATCGTTTTACGGTACAAACGAAGACAGCGTGTGTGTGTGTGAGAAAGAAGATGTTAAAATGCTTCTAAACGTATATTTGTGTGTGTGTGTGTGTGTAATATGCTCCCAAACGCATCGGAATAGAGAACATGATCAAATGGGAGATCACCGGGAGTGGCCTTGGGTTGGCAGAGTACCGGTCGGAATTGGGCATCCAGCATATACCACACGACACACCCTTCCCCTCTACGACTCCCCCGAGACGCGAGACTACATCTCGATGAAAGTTTCATCTGCTCGCACCCAATCGTGCACAGAGAGCGCCGCCGTGGAAAAAGGAAAGGAGTAGAAAATGGGTGGAAAAATGGGGCCGCATCGAGTCGCGCCACTGATCGAGGCCACCACGGAAAAGTAGCGGCCGTTTTGGGTTTGGTCACTTTGTGCCCCCCCTCTGCTGTTTGCTTGTTGCTGCTGCTGGAAAACGATAAGGAAAAACGGGGGCCGAATAAAACAGCAAAACGCAGAAAGAGAGCAGCGGGTACGTTGAACTGGGTGGAAATTTTCGGTGAAACTTTCTCCAGTGAGCTGCGGAGGAAGAGAGACGCTTTTCACCAACCCAAAACCCCTCCTCGATCTTGCGCGATCGTACGCCGTGCACACAGATCGTACGCCGTGCTGCTGCTTTTCATTAGCTGCTGCTGCTTGTCGTCGTTGTTTATTCATTTCCCTTCCCGGTGAAACGCGCACTACGGCTCTCCCCCCGGTCATCATCATCATAAGCAGTACGTTCAGAAACTGATTTCCCTTCACCGAATTTCCTGGCGAACGCAATGGAATAAGGTTTTCCTCTCGCTCTCGCTCTCTCTCTCTCTTCTCTCACGGGTTTTTTTTTCTATGTTGTCATTTTCTTCATACAGCAGAGCACTGCATACAGAGCGGTGTACTGATGGTGAGGGGTTCGTCAGTTCGCTCATTAGTGTTCAAAGCTTTTTCTAATTTTTCTCTTCGCGTCAGCGTGTTTGTTCGACAGGGGGGCACGGCAAAGGAACGGAGCGGAGAGATTTTGCTGCACACATTTTTGCCATTCCGGGTTTCCGGTTCACGGTTTGTGTGTGTGTGTGTGTGTTCTGTGCCGGGTTTCTCGTCTTTACCATGCGTTCAAGCTGAACAAGGTAAACCGATGTCGATTTGTGCCCCTCGATGGGGTCGTCGCGGTCAAGGGCTTTCAGTCGAGGGTTTGGTGAAGATCACTGTCATTCCGTAATTCGGCCACCGTTTCGCTGTGCGCCGTTCGGTTAGCGGTGATGCACCAGTCCCTGCCAGTGAGCCCAGCCTCAGTGGTGTACCGGTTGTGGTGGGGTAAAATTTCCTCCAAAAATAGCATTGCGTTGGCATTCTCGCGTTGGTATTTCGTTGGCTGCTGCTGACGCGCGCCCTACCTCGACATGCGGGCAGAGGATGGGGGTGATCGTGTGTGCGTGTTTGTGTGTGTAAGGTAAGAGGAAAGATTTTCCGGAACAGGAAAACGGGTGTGCTCTCGCTTGTTTGTGCATTCTCGGGAAGCTGTTTGAAGAGTGAAATCATGGGCAGAAATCACTTGTTTTTACCTATTTATAACATAAAGTGTAATGATTGTTCTTTCCATCAGCCAAAACACACGCTACAGGAGGAGTGGTTTGTTCAATCGATCAATATGCATAACCATTAGACAATACCATCTAATAAGAAAATTCGCTCTACCTGTCATGATGTATTGATTCGGCTAAAATTGAACCACACAACAACGAATCCTATTTTCGGTGTCTGTGGTATGCCTCCCCCCTCGCCATATGTGTTGAGGTGTGAAACATCCCCATGCATGGATTGCCCGAACCCCGAGCTGCAAATTGCAATGCAATGACGCATGATTGCTGTACTCCAATTTATTTTATCAATTTATTTATTTTCGTCCCGAATCGACCCCAAAACGATCACAACATACAAAGGCGCCACATCGTACATGCTTTCTCTGCTGTACCGGAACGTCAAAACAACCTTTTTGGGATGATTTATTTATCAAACCAGCGCTTACAAATGGTAAAAGAAGAGCTCTGTTCCATTCCAAATGTACCGAGGGGGCCCCGTTGGGTGTGAAGGTCAAGAAATGGCACGTGTTTAAGAGTAACGCTACCGCTAAATACGGACCCAAAAAGGTTGACTTTCCGGAAACGAGCAGTTAGTAGAGCGTGACCCGAATCACAACAAACAGCCATACAATGTTTGTTAATTTGATGGAAACATTATTCATAATAATTGTCAAAACGATCGGTCGCCTGGTCGCTTGGCTGGTCATGGTTTGGAGAAAAGTGGACCGACAAGCTTGGACGGAGCTTGGTAAATTATGGTAAACGGTTTCCTATTCTCGGGGCCAATTCGGAACTGATCGTTAATGGACTGCAGGCTGTACCCAATCTGGCCAACAGAAATAATGATGTCAATTCAACGGATTAAGAAAGTGGCGCCCCGAAAGCTGTCATCCGATTAACTCATAACCATATTGTGTTTCTTTTACTTTTCTTGCAATAGCTTTTTTTTTATTTTTGAAAACTCATACATATACCGTTAATAATTTTCATCCCCTCTCTCTTCTGCCTCTCTTCTCCTTTCTCGTGTGCTTGTTCATTGGGCTGTGTTGACGCAGGCAGCAGTACGGCTCGCGGGCTGGAGAGTAGCATAGTGTTCATCATTTCTGTTTTCTTGCAATCTCATTGAGATAATTATCAAACTTTTAATAGACAAAGGCGCTGGGTGAAACGAGTGTGTGTGTGTGTGTGTGTGTGTGTGTGTGCGCGCGCGCTCACCCACCGAGGAATGGAAAGTGGTGAGAGAGAAAAATTGCGAAAAATTATCCACATTCCGCAAAACGAACAAGTGCTGGCTGCTGCTGCCATTGCCGCCACGCTTCGGTTGTGTAGCGGTTGTGCGTGAGAATGCGGCAAATGAAACGTTGAACAAATCTGCGAGAAATGCCACGTGGAAAAGCACTCGCCGCACTTGACCACGCGATTGTTTGTTTGGCGTGTTACCGTTTGCGCGAATGTATGCAAATAGCTGCGGCGTGTACCCATTTCTCCTGCCGTGGGTTGCGGTAGGATTGAATAGAAAACTTTCTTAAATTGTGCTGGCCGAATTGGACTGTGTGTGTGTCTTTCACAGATTCAACTGAGGTGTGGGAAATATCCATCAGAAAATTTGGCATTATTTTCTATGATATTCGGATCAATTTGAAAGCTCTAAAACACTGCGTTGGTTGATGGTACAAGGAGCGCTTCATGATTGACAGCGCATGACAGTGTGTATTGAAGTGTTAAGGCCATTAGTGTCATTTAAGAGCTTCTTTGTGTGGCAGAAAAAATAAAAGTCGAAGAAGATAATGTTCACAGGTATTATGACCCTGCTGTGGCTACTCTTCTTGGCGCTACTTGGCCACGCAAATCCAACCTCCACGCCCAGCCGAATGTGCGTGATGTCATGCTATGCAAATTTGCAAGCATTCGTCACTACGCGATCCTAGGCGATGTTCCGTTTGCTGCCGGTTCCCCAGGGCGTCATACTGCGATCGATTGTTTGCTTAAGACCCGGTTAGGTATAGTTTTCGGGTTGCGAATATGCCCCGTCAGTGCCCTGCTAAACGTGTTCGGGTGTGAACGTCCTTTGGTAGTTGGTGGTAACAGTTATATTTAGAAACGTGAGCAATATTGAATGCTGGAAAATATTTGTAGATGGCGCGTGCGATTTAGTAACGTTAAATACCCTAAAATATCCCAAAAGAAACATTTAAATACCCTATCCGTGGTGTACTAATCTGATCCCTGTTCTCTTCACTTCTGTTCCACAGATGATCCACAGAAAGTAACTGATTGCTTAATATCCTTTGCTAAGCATAAAACTAGAGACAATATCACAGTGATAATAGTGTTCCTTAAGGATCCGCAGACCATCATAAAGGAGACACCGTTTATAGAACAGATAGAGGCTAAGGCAAGACTGCGTTCCAGCCAAAACATGGAGATTAACGAAGCCGCCAGTAATGGCTTTCTGGCTGAGGTAGGTATTAAAAGTCCATCACCATCACCATTGGCACACATATCTAGTAACAACCTCCCTTTTCTGGTTACTGTTACAATGATGCACTTCTTGTTTGTCATGCCTCACAGAACAACGCCATCGGTATGGAGGATCATAAAACGTACGACGATATACAAAACTTCATGGTAGAAAGTGCAATGCTGGAACCAAAGTCTGCCGCCTCCACGCTGTGCGTCGGTCCGATGGACGACATGGGCTTCCTCTCAGACGGAGGCCTCGGCCCAGAGACGGACGTGGACGGTGTGCACGATAGCAAGCAGCAATCGCCCAGCCCGCTGCTAGAGGAAGCCGTCAAGTCCGCGGAGCTGCTGGACAATGGTGATATGATGGAGCACGAGACGGCTCACGCGGCGGACAGCGGTGCAGAAGAGCCACAGCACCATCACAATCCGTTCGCTCAGTCACTAAACGTACCGCTCGATCTGGCGCCAAGTATGGGTATGGGCGAGGCGGCAAACACGACCGACTACGAGGAGGAAGAGCCCACATCACCATCCAGCCTCAGTGCCGCCGATCCGCCGGTGGATCTGTCCGAGGAGGACCAGCTGGTGCACGCCGTCCCGCACGTCAACGGTAACGGTGAGCATCATCATTACGATGAGCTGACCGAAACCATCGGGGACGAGTTGGTGGGTGGTGGTGATGGGGGCGATGGTGCGTCGGAAAAGCTGGATGCAGCAGAAATCGTGCCTGCCCTGAAGGCGGAGCTGAATGCGGATGAACTAGTTCCTCTCAAAACGATTGACGAACCAATCGTTAACGATCTGCTCGGTGCGGATGCAATCGTCGACAACAAACTGATCGATCAGCTTGATTCGTTCGGCATTCCGGAGGCGATACGGCGACAGCTGATCGAGCAGCAGCAGGTGTCCGGCGGTGCAGCGATGCTCCACGAGCACGACGAAGACGACGACGATGGTCAGCTGATGATGGGCGAGGAGAAGCAGTCCGACTACGACGGCGCGGATGATGGTGCGGAGAAGGAGGATCTGCATCACGAGAAGGTGTTCGATAGTGATTATGGCACTGGTAAGTACAAAAAAAGGTTTTTAATAAGTTAATTTTAGAAAACCTTCCGGCGTGTACCTCTGTTGCTCTTTGAACCCGGCTCTTGCCTGGATTGACCAGTGGTAGGATTAATGTTGTCACTTTTTTCCAATGACTGTGTTGGATATTTTGAAATAGTTATTGGTACATTTTACTATTCGTATGTGCATTTTGTTTTGGCTGAAAATGTGCAATCAAAATGGAAATCCATCATATCTATATGGTCCAGCGATAGATCTTTCTAGGTATATTTGTTTTTGTTTTCTTTTCAATGTTCACGGCATGGATTTTTCATGTTTCATGTTCAAAGCTATTCAAAAAAGAAATTGCAAAAGAAACTCTTCAATACAGGCGCTGTTTTCGTGCGATGTTTAAAATCTGCTGCACAAAACTCATCGCCTGCCTTCATGGATCGAATAGTTCTGAGCCAACTTTTGACGTTTGCGTTCTTTGGGCGAGCATCCGTTGAAGGGCGGCAGTTATTTGCATCACGAGCGAGCGAAATGCAACGCTTCGGATCTCGCTCTCATTTCGAGCGCGCGCGCTCTCGCACACGCACACCCATGCAAACTCTTTCTCGCTCTCTCTTTCGCGCGTATCGTGCGTTTCGAGGAATGGCCAAGTTCTCGCTCAGCCAGTTTGATGGTTGCTCGCCTTCGGATGAATCATAGCAGACTACGCTGGGCTTGTGTTTGGTCGTCATACGTGCCTGTGAATATCGTGAACGTTTAACTGTTTGTTTGTCTCCCTATCTGACCGTATTGCGCTAATCAGTTGTTTGGCTTGCATATCAGCAATAACAATAAAAAAGTGGACAGATTTTGCCGTGCAACAAGGTAACGCCAATTCGCCGGCCTGTGGTGCAAAAGCGGGAGAAGACATTGTTGGTGTATCTTCTCCGAACCGTCATTTTGTTCCGCGCCGTACGTGAGCGATCATCAAACTTCACCTTTCTATCTCTCTTTCTCTCTCTCTGTCTCTCTTTTTCTTGTGTCAAGATCGTCATAGTGCAGACGTCAAACAGGATGATGATGCCGGTTGCTGCGAAGACTCCGAAGAAGACGAATGGGACTACGTGAAGGTGAACAGCGAAGAGCAACAGCAGCAGCAACAACACGAACAAGAATCGCAGCCAGCGCCTGAAAAGCAGCCGGAAGAAAGCACGCCTTCGGACGAAAATACACTCCCGGTTGAGTACAGCAGCAGCATCAACAGTTTTGCACCCGAAGAGCCACCTCAGCAGGAAAACGACGTGCTGCAGCAGCAGCAGCCAGTCCAAGAAGTAGAGCAGCAACATTTCGAAGAACAGCACCAGCAGCAGCAGGAAGAGGAGGTGGAAGTGAACTGTGAGAAGGAGGAGCAGCAGCAAGTGGAGCAAACGCCGGCCCAGGAGAGCAACGAGCAAGAAGAAGACGGTGCGGCGGAGGGTCTTGTGGTGGCAGAACATCACGACGAGGTAGCGGCTGTGCCGAATACGAACGAACCGGCGGCGGCGGTGGCAGATATTCTTGGCGACTACGCGGCGGAATCGACCGTGTCGGAGAGTGCGAACGAAGTTGATGATGTCATCAGCAGCACTGGCGGCGAAACCAAGGAAGTTGTCAATTTGCTGAACGATTTCAACGAGGTAGGGCTTCTGTTGCTTCTTTCTTTTTTTCTGTTCGGAGTCGGTGTAGAAGGTGGGGTGCGTGAAGGGGTGCGGTGTGTGGTTGTGTGAAAGTGTGAAAATAGCAAGCGGCCACACGCACGAAGAGTGATGCACTTTTAGTGCAGTGCTGTGAGTGTGTGTGTGTCTGTGCTGGGATTAGCGGCTGTGCATGGCTTGCTATTCTAGTTCTAGTTTGTTGAAAAGAGCGCACGATGAATGATTAATTTCGCTTTTCCCACTGTTCCAGGACGTTCTACCGCCAGCAGCAGACGCGCCGGTGTGCGATACCAACAGCGAAACGGTAAACGAAGAAGAAACATCCGAACCGGTAGTGCCTGCGTACGACCTGCCCAGTGATAGTGTAAACATGGAGGCTAGCATGTACGGTGGATCTGTTGGCGATCAACCACACTCGCCCGAGACGCCAATGTCTCCAGTAGAGAATTTCCCGGCGCAGCAGCAGCAACAACAATACAGCCACGAAAAGGATATGTTCGGTTCGGGCATGGACGATACCATGAGCCCTACGACCGATGGAGAAGAGCTGAACGAAAAGCACCTGTACGAAACAGAGGAGAAGTCGATGAATCTGTTACAGCAGCAGCAGCAGCAGCAGGATGGCAGTGGCGGAGGTGATTATGGTTGGTCATTGAATCCCGAAGCCAAGGAATTCGTACCAGTAACCGGATCGGTCGGCGGTGGCGGCGCTGAGATCAATCCAAAGATGCACGAACTGCGTGAAGACGCGATCGTTGCGCAAAGTCCACGCAAGGGCACGATGTCATCCATGGAAGATCTGGACGTACCGGCCGAAACCGACTTCCAAACCGAGATGGACAAGAGACCGCACGAGTTCGAGGAGTACGGTGGGGAAAATGGAGAGAATGGTGGTGCGGACGAGAGTGGTGCCGGAGAGTCGCACCTGCGCTCCCCGCTGACGGTTCACCCGTTCGATTTGAGCGAGTTTAACGAACAAACTGTGGTGGAGCAGCAGCTGCTGGCTGGGTCGGGTGACATGGCGAACGGTGTCGGTGATTACGAAAATGCTGGTGCCGATCTGCTGGCGCAGCCTACAGTTGCCGATGCGGATGCCGAGATGGAACTGCTGAACAAGGTGCAGGAACTGCCGGACGACGAGGAAGAAAAGCCCCAGGAACCGTTGGTTGACGCGCAGGAGGTGGCACCGGTTCAGGCACAGTACGCGCACGAAGAGTTTGATCAGCTGGTTAAGCCGGAAGAAACTTACAGCGCCAAGGAGGAGCTGTCGGTGGAGCAGAAAGAAACGGTGGACATTTCGCCGTCGTCCGTCGATCTGGCGCACCAGATGGATAACCTTATGCTGGAGGGCGGAGAGATGTACCATGGGCGCGTGGAAGACTACCCCGCCGATCAGGTGCCGAGAGGCGCGAGTTCGGACATTTCGCAGAGTCCCGAGTTCAAGATGCTGCAATCATCGATCGAGCAGCAGTTGGGCAAAACGTCCGGCAGCAGCAGCCCGTTCGCGGGTGGAGAGTCAGAGCTAGCCGCTTACCACAAGGAGGCATCTGCGCTGGAAGCTTCTGTCTACGATCCGGAGCCAGGGCTGCTTTCCTCCCAGGAGCCGGCCGCTAGCGTCGACAGCAGCGAACCGCAGGCATCGCAGAACTATATGGATCTGATGGGCGGCGCACCTGACCAGAAGGCTGACCCAGAGCCGATGGTGGAAGCTGCGAAACCCCAAGAGACCGCTGAACTGCCCGCGGAACCAGAACAACCGATTGCAAGCGACGATAAGAAGGCCGAAGAACCGCAGGTAGTCGAAGTGGAAAAGGAATCGGCAGATGTAGCGGGTACTGCTGTAGCGGCCGCTGCTGCTGCGGCCACCGTTGCAGTTGCAGCTGCGGCAGCCACTGCAGCGGCTACCAGCAAGCCGACCGCCAAGCCAAAGGCACCCTCAACGACCGCGGCGAAGAAAACGACAGCATCCGCTAAACCATCAGCCTCCGCAGCCGTGTCCAAGGACAGTGCTGCGACCAAGAGCGCAGCGACACGCGTTGGCAGCAGCAGCACCACTACTGCCGCTCGCAAGCCACTCGCGAAAGCACCTACCTCGTCTAGCGGACCGGCAGCAGCGCGTACTACGACCGGCAAACCATCCACAGACGCGGCAAAGGCTGCGCCAGCGACCAAAACCACAGCATCGTCGGTGGCGGCCGCACGAACCAAGGCCGCTTCCGCCACGAGCACAACGAAAACCGCCACTTCTGCATCGAGCACAACGAAAGCGGCCAGCGCTAGTTCAGTGACGAGGTAAGAATAATTGGGGACAATCATAAGGGAATCTAATCATGGGTTTGTTGTAATTTTTACACATTTTCTTGTACATTTTTTTATATAGAACTGCCGCACCCAAACCGACTACAGGAAGTGCTGGTGCAGCCCCAAAACCAAGCTCGCGTTTGTCGACTGCCAGCAGCACCACCACACGCACCGTCACCTCGCGACCCTCGAGCGCCGTATCGAGTGCATCAGTTCCTTCGAAGACAAGTACCACCACAACGACTACAGCAAAGAGAACCGTTGCAGCTAAGGTAAGAGTGTAGCGCCACATTTCGGCCAACCGCTTCCAGAACGTTCGTTTTAATGGCGAATGTGTTAAATGATATTTTTTTTTCCAGAGCTCGCTAACGAACGGAACTTCCGCGACTGATGGCGCCGCTACCAGAACGACCAAGACTACCACAAGCAGCACAGTTCCGCGGACGGGAGCCGCCACCAGAACCAGCGCCACTGCTGGTAGTGGTTTGGCCGGCAAAACGAGCAGTAGCAGCACCACCGCTGCCGCCAAGAAGCCGTTGCTTGACGCTAAAACCACAGCCTCGAAGACAGCGTCGTCCTCCACAGCCGCTGGCAGAACGACGACGACCACGCGCACCTCGCTCGCACCGAAGGCTGCCACCGCCGGGGCGACCTCGCCCTCAGTGCGAAAGGTGCAGCAGAACGGTGTGGCGGCCAAGAAGTCGACCACCAGTGCCGTTTCCCCAGCGCCGGGCACTAAGAAACCGGCGCCAATCACGAGACCCAAGGGAACAGCAACGACGGCGGCAGCCGCTCCTGCTGCCGCCAAGACGAACGGTGTCGTCGGTACCGTGACAGAAGCAGCAGTGCCGGTCGATGCAGCACCAGTAGCTGTCACCTCTCCACCGGTACAGCCGGAACAGCAGCTGCCCGCTGACCAATTGCTCGTGCCTGTTCCGCAAGCAATGTGATGTCACTAATCGGGGAAAATAGCCGGAGAGATAGAGAGAGAGAGAGAGAGAGAGGGCACTGCAGTGGGATGGGATGGGATGGGAGAGACCTAATGCTCCCCCTCCAACTCCCCCCACACCCGAATGGTCGTAATACACCATAATCGCATATTCCTATTGTTTAACCGTGTTTTTAGTTAGTGATGAAGGCACGCAGCCAAAATGCATGGGAAGAGAATGGGACGAAAGTCGAACAAATGGTCAACCAACAACCAGACTTTCTTCTTGCTTTCGTTCTCGGGCAAATCTTGCTAAAAGTATCGAACCATACAATTATTCGTCTAGGTGTGTGTATGTGCGTGTGTGAGTTTGTGTCGTCACGCAAAATAGCCCCCCCCCCTCGCCTCCTACAATCCAAGCAACCATTGAGCAGATCTAGTAATAGTAGTGCAACCGTTCTTCTCACAAGTGTAGTGTGTGGTACGTGTTCTGCATGTTTCCACGTTTGAACAGTTATTTAGAGCTACAGTCTGTAGAAGTTCGTGCGTGCATGCACTTTAACAAATTTCAAACACAACTGACCCTTCAGGATCGCAATTCGTCGGAGAGAGAGAGAAAGGCGGATAATTGTGGTAGGCTTTGGCTATTTTGCGAGAACCATTAGACCCGGATTAAACGCACGCGTGTTAGAACGAACGCATACGATACGAAACGAAATTAGAGAGAAAGAGAGAGAGAAGACGATGAAAAGGACGATAAAACACACAATGCTGAATTCCCTTCGATATAATTATCTAGCGTCATCCCACTCACCCCCTCCCCCTCCCATACTACCTATATACCTACAAGTTTAGCGAATAGGAGTATATCTTTTTGTTTTATGCCAAGCATGATGATTAGTAGTTATAACATATTTACGTTTCAATTGCGCAGTGGCGTCTTCTGGCCTTTAGTATGAGCGTACGCCGAGAGAAGGAGAAACATCAACACCACACAACGATTTAGCTATTAACCAGCGTGCGACGTACGTTTTTTGTTTGTTTCGCAATCTCCAATCAATTTGTTGTTGATGGTAGCTTTGTTTAGAAAAGGAAAATTAATGCTTGTTAAAAACTGCATTCAGAGCAAGGAAAGGGGGATAGTAATAGCAGGCTGCAACATCCCATCCATTCTCGGGCGCACTGAATTCACAGTGAATTTAATCTCTCGCTTTATACACGCACCGCGTGTGCGCGCGCGCACTCGCTCACTCCATTTTACGCCACTTTGCAGCTACTTACTGCGCCGCACCACGCCACCATCACCGATGGTGGATGATTGCTTACTCCTGTTTGTCGAGAGCCCATGCTTATGTCCAGTGAATTGTTTTTTTTCTTTCCTTTTTTAATGATTCCTTTTAATTTGTCAACGATTTGAGCTTTTCTTCTGCTGCCAGTGGATACACCCTGGTGTCTGCTTTAAAATGGTTTTTTTCAATTCAAAATTAGAGCTTATACATACACCCAGAGCTTTTTAGCGATACAACAGATAACAGACAGCTAAGCATAAGGCCGTTGTTGTTGCGTTCTTGTTTTGTTTTTGTCATTTCCTTCTTTTTCCCCCTTTTCAAGCTCTCTAGCCTTGCGTGCGCGTGCGCGCGCGCGTTCTTTTGCCTTTTTTCGAGATAGCTTTCAACTCGCTTATATGCACATTGAACGTTTATTGATTAATTAGTAGGAAATGGAATGAAATGTTTAATAACAACAACAGCAACAACAAAGAACTATAATTCGAACGTAGCAGGGGATGGCAGTGAAAAGATAAAAATGGAATTAATTTATGTGGCTACTCTAACAGGGCGCGCGAAGAGAGTGTGTATGTGCATGTGTGTGTGTGTTAATCGAATATTTTAACTCATCAAAAATCCCGTAGCGGCCCCTCCCCTGCGTATAGTAGTGTTAAATAAAAAATAGTGTAACCGTTAATTGTAGCCTTTTCCTTAGCGTTCTCGTGAATTATTAGAGCCCGAATTAATACACACAGCTCTTGCGCACACTTCACCGCTCCATCATACACAACACAACACGGAAAGGCGAAATTTTGCTCTCGCTAGCAGCAAACCTCCAAAACAACGTTTCCTTTTGCCGTTGCGCAGCGTTGGACGAAAAGGCAAAAGGAAGTGCGAAACTATTTAGGTAGCTTTTGAACAAAAACCAAAAACGAACAAAACTAATTGGCACAGAACAAACTGTGTTCGGTTGCAGCTTACTGCTACTGTTAGCGGAGCGGAGTGGGAAAGTGTTGAAGTTGAAGGAAGGAATATAAATGCAAAAGGTGAAAATCTCGACGAAATAAAGTACCAGCTTACGGATGAAAACGCAATGAAAATGGGGAGAATGTGAATTGCTAAAGGAATTGGCTTACATTTTAAGTTACACACAGCGCACAGTGAAGGAATTGAGACAGTCCAGAAAGGACCAAGCCAGGCGAGTTATGCGAAATGAAGATAACAGTCTGTGGTGTAGTGGTGGTGAAAGAAAAGGGCGAAAAGATGAGATAATCAAAATGAGCATGAACATTTTCATCATACTTACTTATTATATTAGACACACAACACATACAGACACACACACACGCGAACGCGGTTCATGATAGCAGGGGTTGGAGAGGCGCAGAAAAGTATATTTAAAAAAAATAAACATTTATCAAACCAATCATAAAAATCATAAATATCATACCTTAAACCTAGCAAAGGCAAAAGAAAGCAGGATTACACACATAGAGGAAGAGAGAGAGAGAGAGTGAGAGAGAGAAATAGATCACAGCCACGAACAAATACGATAATTGCAAAACACGTGCTGAATTAAAAGTTTTTGAAGCAGAAACAGCACTGGGACCGGAAAAAGGAAAAACAGAAACATGCAAAGTGTGGACAAAAGTGAGGAAACATATACGAATACATTACAAAAATCTCCCCACGCAAACACACACACACACACACGTGTTACCCCATCCCCGCATGTAACATCGAACGTGGAGGGGGAGGGAAGGTGTTGTGTGTTTGTGGTGGTTTCCATCCATGCTGTGTGATAAAAAAAACACACGCCAACACACAAACATACACTCACTATTTCATAATATTTTATATATTTATAACACAAATTTGTATCTGTTTAACCGATTGCGCAATTAAAAAGGCAAAATAAAAGGATAGAAAAAAACACAAGAGACACTCTGTGTGTGTGCGGGTGCATTTTCTTTTTTTTTTTTTTCTTTTTTGTCTTCTGCATGACTGTTTTGTGCAATGGAGACGCCTCACCATTCATTTGGTTCCTTTCACCCAGTGCTGCAAAATGTAAAAGCATCGCGAAATTTTAACCAACGAAAACAATGAACATATCCGGGGTAGCTTGACGCTCATTGTTGATACTCATTGAAAGTGCGTCATGACATGCTGAATGCGACATGCGAATGCGAGTCCAACGCGATACTCTGACTGGCAACCTTAGCTTAATGCCGGCGCAAGCATAATCATGACTTTTTTTCTGGCTGTGAACAGTGGTGCCTACAAATGCCACTGTTTCAGGCACCAACACTCATGCCTGAAACGAAGCTCAAATCAGCTCACATACTCAACTGAGATGATGATGAGACTCAAACAGTTGGAGGATCAATCACATGCTTGGTGACATTTTGATTAGCACCCAACTCTTGGTCACTTGGTCACGACATTTTCTCTCAATGATAATCACGATATTCTTGGAATACTCTTGGTGTCAAGCAGCAAAATGAGCATGCTTTCTCGCTGTGTCTGTTTTGAATATCTGTCGGGTCAAACAGAGCAAGAAAACATGTTCTTTATGATCGCGACCAAGTGACTGGCCAAGAGTTGGTTGCACACAATGTCACCAAGCATGTGATGGTCGCACCAACTGTTTGAGGCTCGCCTCTGATCATCACAGTAGGGCTCGTGACGCTAACATGATTTTGTTTCAGCCGTAATTTGTCATGACTAAGTCTGTGACATTTTGCAAAACTGATCACAAGAAAAAAAAGTCATGACATAGTGACTGACCCAAAAATTGCCAAATGTTTTGAAGTTGGTTGCAAAAATGTCATGAAGCATGTATTGGTTACACCAACCGTTCTGAGTATCACCTCTGATTATCACAATTGAGTACGTGACGCTGATGTGGATTTTGTTTCAGTCAGATTTTTTTTATGACATGCTCAGTGACATTTTGCAGCACTGCTTTCACCTACCTTTGCCATTCGTGTCCGAACCTTTTCCGCCACTCTTTCGCCACAGGGAGAGTAGTAGTCGTCATCGCAAACAACACGCAAAAACAAATGCAAACGAAAAAGACGGACCCAACCGTGTTTTTGATGCCTTTTTAGTTCATTCTAGGGTTTTATTCACAATCACTGTTTTTAGTAGTGTAAGCCAGCTAATCTATCAGTAATGCTGAATAAACTATCATGAAACGACGATCAACTATATCTACAACGCTCTTTTGTGAGTTGTTGTTGCTGTTTTGTTGTTGCTTTTGGGTTTTGTTTGTTTGTTTGTTTTGATTTTCACAGGACAACAGAACACCCCTTCCTTTTTCACCTTCCTTTTTCTTCTTCATACTCCTTTTGTTCTCTTTTTTCTTCTTAATCCTTCTCCCACAACAAAATTGCACTAAATAGAGTTTGGTTTTGCTAAACACCCTCCCCTCCACCGTCAACCGTTCGACGGCGGTCGGCCCCGGGGGTTGCGGTGTGAGAGAGTGTGTAGCTGAGCTAATTATATTAGTTGATTTCTTTTGCTTGCTGGGCTTGCTTGCTTTTGTCCTACAAGAGAGAGCGAGAGAGCAGCTGTTGTATCACTGTGTGTGTGTGTGTGTGTGTAGGTTTGTTTGTTTGTTTGTTGCGGCAAACGTAACTGCTGAGGCGTTATTCGTTTGCGCAAAACTACTACAAAAGAAAAGGACTGTGTGTGTTTTTTTATTCTGCTTCTTTTTTGTAATTTTGATTCTCTTAATTACAGCTCTGCAATCGCAAACACACCATCACCCCTCTCTGCATCACCTACTACTGCTACTACTGCTACTAGTACTGCTACGGACTTAGACTGGAAAAATCTCGAATTAGACGCGACACATAAATTGAAGAACGCAACACGAACTAATAAACGCCTTCGCCCGCCATTTTGCGCCCCGCCCCTCAGACTCACACACAACACTTCTTCCCGTCTGCTCTCGCCTTGCCGTCGGCTCTTACCCCAGTTGCACTACTACACCACTACACCGCTACTGAGATAGAGAGTGAGAGAGAAAGTGAGAGTTCTGTTTCAAATGGCTTTATGTTTCTCTTGCTCCCACGTCGTTTTTAGTTTGAGTTTTGTATCTTTGTTTCGCCTTTTTCTCGTTTTTATTTTCTAATTGATTTGATTTTCTCCTTTTTTCTCCAATGTTTGTAACCTTTCCTTTGCTATTGTGGTTGTTATTATTCCACTTCGTTTGCTTTTTTTTTCTTTTAGCAAATCTCTTCCCCATTCGCTGCTACCGCATTAGTTGTTCTTCTTAAGTTATACTTAATTGCTTTCCCTTTCCCCTTTTTCTACACTCCTTCTTTTCTTCTGGTTCGATTCGTTCGCTATGTTACTACGCCTATGTTCCCCTGTCCCTCCACTTTATATCCCGTGTAATTGTTCGCGAATGTGTGTGTGTGTTTTCCTTTCCTTTATCACCCAGCTTAGCACGTCCTAGCAGTGCGTTAAGGAGGCAAATGAGGAAAAAGAGCCACTCTTTACGCACCTCCCGATTTTTCTCATTTTTTTTTTTTGTAGTGGGCGCTTTTGTGGTATTGGCACCCGCGTCCACGCTTGTTTCCTCTCCGTGCGACTGAGTATGTGTGTGGGTGTGTGTGTGTGTCTGTGTTTGTTTTAATTGTTTTATTCATTAGTGTAAATCTCTACTTAAATACGAGTTACTCAATCCTGCGCCTAAGGCCCCTTCCTGCTAAATCCCCGATTGTTGTTTCTAATTGTTCTTGTCCCCCCGTCCTAGCCCCCCCCGCCGCACCCACTCGCCAGGTCTTGCTGTGGACATTCTTGCCCACCATAAAACTGTCCCACCAGCCAACCCCACCGCCCGTCAACACCCACCAACAAGGTAAATAAAGACTTTCTCTCGTATTGTTCTAACGTTGCCAGTTCTAGCTCCCCGTGTCGCCTGTATTTATCCGTTGCGCGCGCCCGTGCGTACGAGCTTTGCGCAAAGCTGTGTTCTTGCCGCAGTGTTTGTGTTCTCTGCAACCTTTGTGCAATGTTTCCCCCTTACCACACCCCGGTTTTCCCACCCCAATTAGCTGCTGGCACGTCATAAAAAGCTTCCGCACCCTGCGCGTACAGCACCATCGAAAGCAAAGCCCCAAGAAGAACTCAGCGGTTTTGGTTTTTTTTTGTTTTTTGTTTGTTTGCTTCATGCTGCTTGTTGTGCGTTAACAGTGCGTGTTCAGAGCGTTTAGAGTAGTCCTGAGTTTACTACCGGAGCGGAGTGCAGGAAACGAAGGGTTTTTTTGTTGCTACGCTTTCGCCCATCGTCCCATCGCCCCGTCATCCTCTTTCTTCTTCCGGTTCGTGATTGCTTCTCTTCAATTCTCTCTCTCTCTCTCTCTTTCTCGCTCTCTCTCACTCTCTCTCTCTCTTACTCTCTCTCATTCTCTCTGTCTTACTCTCTCTCTCTCTCTCTCTCTCTCTCTCTCTCTCTTTCACTGGTTCTTCTTCATCGTTGCAACGTGCGTGAAATTGTAGCGCAAGTTTTGAAGTGTTCTGCTACTCCCTGTTTTCACTACTGCGGCGGTTTCCCACCCTCCCTCCCTTTTCTCCTCCCCTACACACCCAAATGCACTACTACCATATATCTATGTATATATGTATATATGTATATATATGTATGTATATGTATATCTCGCCTAAGAAGAACTAAAGAAAGATGTAATGGTGCGCCGCTGCTACGCTGCACTTTCTACTAACTCCTAAAATATAATTACTTATGCGCCCGCTCGTGCGCACATGGTGGGAGGGGAAGCGTACGTGTGTTTGTGTAAGAGTGTGGGTTAGTGTGTGTGTGAGTGTGTTTGTATACTCTTATCCTCTCCTTCGGTATAATTGTATATGTATAAGTGTATATACTTTGCCCCCCAAGGCCCTTTTCCTACAAGCTTGATGTCCCCCCGCATTCATACGCTTCCTCCCCTCCCGTACCATCCCACTCTCACCACCTACTTATACTACCCTCGAAGAAGAAAGATACTTAGTTTAACTTAATTCGATCTAACCGAAAAAACTTCGCTACAAATTGCATCCTAACTGAACCTGAAACGATCAAACGGGGTTGTCCCTCGTGTACTGAGTGTCTGAGTGTAGTGTGAGCTGATAGTAGACGTCTGTATGTGTGTGTGTGTGTTTGTCTCCTGTCACTAACGTAACGCGCTACAAGAGTAGATGCCATTTTTTTCATTGCTTTATTTGATCATTGTTCTTGTATGTGTGTAAGTATGTGCATATGCGTGTGTATGTGTGTATGTGTGTGTGTGTGTAAGAGAGAATGTGTGTATCAGTGTTTTTGGATGTTTGTTTCGTCGCTGGGTCGGTTATGTGTATGTCCATACACATACATACACACACACAAACACACATACACACACACACATACATTGTCACTGTCATAAGGCCTGAAGAAAACATGCTTCTCCCCCCACTCGTCACCACACTTCCCCACATGCCACCACTTCCGCTCCGCTCCTACCCTCTTACGGACACGCTCCCTTTGGGGGTGACGTTTCAGCCCTCAAAAAGGGCCCTAAACTCGCCGCTCTTCGGCCGGGGTAAGCTCATCTTCAAGCTTTGATTGAGCTCGTTCAAGCTGGACTGCGAAGTGCCCTTCTTCATGCTACCGTTACCGTCACTGTGGGGGACGAAATGAAGAAAAAAAAAACACGGGGACACCATTACAGGATGAACGCGGATCGAAACGGATGAACACTATGTAATGCGTACCTTAGGTTATCTACATTATCAGCTTCAGCAGCTAAAGCGTTCACTACAGCACTAATTTGATTGGTTTCCGTATTGCCCGATTCCGATTCCTCCTTCTGCGCCATAATGTTGGGATTTTTGCCAATCTTGTTTAACCTGCAACATGGGGAAGTTGAAAAGGAAAGGAGCACAAGGATTAATACCGAGGTACGATCGCTTTCATCTGCATGCGCTCAGCTACAACCTTTCCGCGGCCACCGTTTCCATCGTTTTGCGCATCAGTGGGTATTGGTCCAGTACCGCATTGAAGTGATCAACGCTGAGTGAAAATAAGTTGCAATAGGTTTCGGCACGAACGCTGGCGACTCTTCTGGCATTGGTAAGCAGACAGATTTCTCCGAAGTATGATCCGTCCGACAGTGATGTAGCGACCTGCGGGAAGGCAGAAGGGTTGCAATGAGTGGAGGCGGCTTACAACACGGGTCACACCACCCCTGGTCGTACGTACCTCTCCATTAGCCATGACGATATCTACAATGCCTTCTTGAATAAAATACATTTTTGATCCTATAGTTCCCTCCTTAATTATAATATCACCTGGAAGAGGAAGAGCAGACGGGGGTGAAGTTAGACTGTTATGCTGAGAGATCTTTCACGTTTAACGCATGTGTCAGTATCTCCTTACCAGGTTGAAAAACTTCGTATCTAAGTTTAGTCACTACATCTGATACAAAATTAGAATCAGCGTTCGCGAAAAAAGGCACTGAAGCAACTAAGGACCTGTGGAACACACACACACACGCGCGCAAACACACACACATTCACACAAACACACACACACATACGAAAAGAAGAAGAAAAGAAACAGGTTCCATATTAGCATGTGTTGGGTTCGGGGCCGGGTCTTATCCTTGTGCTTGGTGTATGTTTCAATCGCACGATCGAAGGGGCCCCCGTCGATCGGTACTTACCTACAGTTGTAGTTTATCACATCTTCCCGCAGTTTTTCGCTCAGCTCGCCGAGAATGCATTCTTCGTCGAAAAATTTACCTTGGTACCGATGCTCGAAGTATTCAGTAATTCTTTGTCGCATATCGCGCGGCAGCTTCCGGTACGCCATGTACTCTTCCACTTGCTTGACCTGCAGGAGGCGCGCCATTTTGGGCGTGGCGGGCGTATTGGGGTTAGTAAATTAGTACATCACATTTGCACAATACCGGCCGGGGGCCACGGCACATACCTTTTCGCGATATTGACGTCTACTAGAGTCCAGACTCTGGATGAGATTGGTAGCGTGCCCAAGGAATAAGGCGTAGCAGGTGGCACCAGATATCATCGAAAGCATCGTAAGCCACATATCTGTCAGTGATTGAGGAGGAAATCTGTCGGGCAGAGGCAGTAGAGATAGCTATTAGCGAAACAGCGGCTTGCCCCAGACAAACTGGAGCTTGCTGCATGCATTCCAGCAGTTGTCCACTAAGCTGGACCTACCACCTACCTTCCGTATCCTATGCAAAGCATGTGCGACATCGCTTTGAACAGTGCCCATGAGTATTGCTCTAACCAGTATGATTCCTGCAACGGGGGACAGAAACATTAAACAAAATTGTTTGAAAACAGCAAATGTAAAAGCTTGCCCATCAGTCCCCAATATTCACTAGAGCTCACTTACCTGTAGCTCATTGATTGCCACCCAAGAGTTGGATGGGAAGCCCTGCAGCATCGGCACGAGAAACTGTAAGCAGCCGCTCCAGTGGCCGATCAGTAGCATCATACAAATTAGGTTGAAAATTCGCATGAACACCGACGCCATGTTGAGAAACTGAGCACGCAAGTGAAGTCGGGGCGGGAAAAGAAGAAGAACAAGCAGAAAGGCAATGGTAAAGGGTCGTGCTTGAGGGTTGAGCACCCGCGAAGGGAAAGCCGGAACCAGGACACACTGGCCAGCATGTGTTCGAGAAACTTCCACGTTTGAACACACGCACAAACACACACAAACACACAAAACTAGTTGATGCAGTTGAGCAGTGACGCGTTGTTTGCTGGAGATGGACCGAGGGTTTTCTTTTCTAAAATATTAGATGACCAGTGTTGTTGGTGCTTCGTTCTTTGGTAGTGGCCACCGGTAGAGGAAACAGTTCCCTCCTTTGCTTGGGGAATAGTAAGGTTTTCTTTTTTCTTACTGAGTTTTGTCCAATGGTTGATGTTTAATGAAAGAAAAAGCTGTAAAACCATAATAATGGAAAGGAAAAGGAATTGCCAACTATCTCTTAACTTAAAGAAAAAAAGAAACCCCACAAGCTGGCCTAGGCTTGTCGAGTGAAGACACTTGTAACGCAGTATTTCATCGTTCAATGGCGAGTGAAAGTTGATAAACGAACAAACGAAAAATGATGGGAAATAACTGTTTCAATCTCGCTAAGAGCTCTTTATATACATTTTAAGTTGCACATTCAGAATCCTAGTCAATCAGAACCCAAAATCAAACACAAAAAGCTCAGTCCCCCAAAGGCCAGTGAAATCTTAAACAAAAAAAAGCCTAAACAATGATGAAAATGTTTGTGAAATAGGAGCGATAACTTTTGCTGCTTGATGGCCATCCCAAAGGCTCGGTATCTACCGGTCCAATTCCGAGTGGCTTGTGCTGGTGCACGTAAGCTTATCTACACTCACACACATTATACAAACGAGCACAGAATGGATTGAAGGGTCGCAAACGTCGAACGAGAACAACACCAAGATCGGTAGCCAACAACGCCGGTCAATCGCATCGGCTTAGGGATGCGTTCGGGCGGACGAGGATCGCGCCGCACTTCGCACGATCCGATCGATCCGACGCCCGCAGTGACGTAACGGGATAAAACTAGCAAACAGAAAAACCAAACCAAACTGCCAACATGCACAGTAAACAAACCGGAATCAACTAATTCGCAACCGTACTAATCAACCACTGCAAATCGAAAAAAAAAAACAAACCAAATAGTTTTCGGATTGAACTATTTACATCTCGAACGCAAGTCGCTTCGTTCGAGCCGAGTTGGTGTATGAGAGGGTCGTTACGGCAGGGGTATTTGTACAGCCACATATACACACAGAGGACACATAGAGACATACACATACAGAAACGTACAGAGCTACAATTCGAGCGCCAATAATAGTTGTTGGGGAAGCTGCACCACACTTTCATGTGATTTTTCATAACATTTAAAAAATAATACCAATAAATGCTTTTGTACAAAGAGAAGCAGCGTTAACCAAAAAAAAGGCAGAAAACAGTTGTCCTTACATAGAGAACAACATCCCAACTTACTCTTGGTAGCCATGCTCCATATAATAGAGGTCGTCGATATGAAAATACGAAATTGATGTATGTATTGTTCATTTGTGGTTTGTAAAAAAAACACATTGAGTATCAACACGGATTCTAGAAGCTGCACTCCTCAAAACCAAGGTTCGAACCCACGACGACCTGTGTTGTGTTAGTATGAAAACATAACCACGACACCACAGGACTCAGACCGCAGTGAGAGCGTTAATTATTGCTTTTGTTTTCAGAAACATATCCCAAAGCACGGAAAAGCGTTAATGCTTCCATTTCGTGTTCATATCGATTCATCTGGTACATGTTTATAACACAATTATGTACATCATTTAAAGTAATTAAACAACAAATTCCTTCCCTCATAGGACCCATCTACCAAACTGCCTCCAAGTTTGTAGCGTGAGAGAGACTATGGGACCTCTGTCAAACAATTTCGTTGTGTGGAAGTATCTATGCAAAGCAGAGCTAAAGGCGATAGAAGATAGCAGCGTAAGCTTTATACAAAGCGTGTGTCCCGACCCTCCGTTATGCGTCTGGAACGGGTCAGCTTACTCTCAAGCTCGCACAGACCAGAACAGATAATTAAAAATGGTAAAACCCTTCTGGAGCAGAACTGATGCGGCGCTTTAATTAATGATTTCAGCGAACAACCGTACCGCCGGTGTATCGATCTGTTCGCTGCACTTTCACCGTAATAATCATTACATCGGAAGGTGGGAAAATGAAACGTTTCGAACAGTGTTGATAGATAATAACATCCATCCCCGGTGTCCCGATAATGAGAATAGGGGGAAAGAGCACTAAAACGCTACGAGCAACGGAGAAACGACGATAGATGTAGGAGATTTATGGATGATTTTAGTTGAACTGTACACGAACTCACACACACACACTTTCGAACTGGTGAATATATGTACACATACACACACACAACATAAGAAACAGAGGTACAACATTTGACGGATGGGGTACACCAGTGGATTCGGGGGGCCCTTGTTTTTTGATTCTTCATGATGAACTTTCTTACGTGAAAGTATGTAAAGAGAAAGAGAGTTAGCAGCTTTTTTCCTCAATGCTTGTTGCTGTTGCTGCTGCTGCTGCTGCTGCTAATGCTAGCATAATGTTTGCTGTCAGTTGCCGGTTTAAGTTGCCTTTTTTCAGGACAGCGCAAGTATGTGTAGCGTAAAAGGGGCAACAAACCACTAAGGGATAAGCCGATATACAGAAGAAAAGTGAGTGAGCGAGTGTTTATATAAAAGAGGGGAGCGAAAAAGGGTTCTGGTGAGCTTACGGGTGGAGCGGTTGGAAAAATGGAAGAGTTAAACCGGAAATACATACGGGTGGCGGCGAATGTAGCGCGCGAAAGCAGAAGCCTGATGACTATGGAGTAGTATTATCGATTATTATAATATATATCGCCGTAAGTTGATTGCGATGCGATGGATGATGATTAATGAAGCCACTTAAATGTGTTGAATCATGACCGTTGTGCGGCGCGTTTGCCCGAGGGCGAGCTTCATCGGCGGCCAATCTTCTCCCTGCGGGTTGCACACGCTACAGGGTCGCTAAAAGTTTGAGCTGAGAAGTTTCTGGTGCTTTGTTTCGGGAGCTTTTGTTGCGTTTGTTGGGCATTGGGTTTAATGGGTAATTTAAGAAGAAAGAAAGTGTCAGAAGACAATGCAAGGGATTGCAGGCGGCTTGGTGGTGTGGATGTAGATGGACTTTTGCTTTGTTATTTTTTTTTAGAACTGACATTCACGTACATACATACATACATACATACAGCCAGGATCGTGATGGTGGTAAAGGAGGCACGCAACTACCTACAGAGAAGGAGACTAATGTTGGGTGGCAGTGATCCGAAAGTGTCGGTTGGGGCGTGTGGTCTATGGGCAACGCTAATGGAGCGGCTATTGTTACAAATTTTCTTATTAATTACAGTTCAATCGACTGAATACGGACGGGGGCCAGGGATCCATTTGTTTATCAATGTTTTTTTTTTTTTTTTTTTGAGGCTGGATCAGCTCCAAAAGGGAGAACAATTGCTCTACATCTCTACAGCGATTTTGCGCTATTCTGCTCTACTTAAAAATGGGCAACGGATTAGTTTTAAGGACAATTTAACGTAAAGTTGACAAATTAATGTTTGGCTTTAGTTTAGCGCGTGAATAACACTTTGAGCTATTTAGGTATGTGTCTTATGATTCATGGCATGAAATTTGGCAACTATTCAAAAATCTCTAAGCATTCAGATGTCTCAATATTTTAAAATGGTACCAGTAACAGGTTGGGAAAGTTAAATCACTAGTAGGCATAATTGCAAACAAATGTGGTAGTTTATCGTATCGATGGTTGTACCAGTAGTATCAATGCGTTTAAACAGTATGTATAGACGAATGTACATTAATTAGGTTTTAAATAGTAAAATGAATAATAAATAATATTATAATAACAAAAAATCAACTAAACGGGGGAAAACTTCCAACCACACGTACATGTAAACAGTTTTGTATAAAAAACCATTAGATGACTATTGTTTGTTAAGAGCTCTTGAAAATTTTAAAGTTTCAATAAATCTTTAAGTAAATATAAAAAGTCTCATCTCAATGAAACTGAAGCTCCAGTGAAGTCCAAACAGCGAAACAATCAGTACAAACTTTGTCCCACGACCCTGTTGCCCGAACCAGAAAGCGTTCGGTAATGTATGTTAGACGAAAGGATCAGTGAATTCAATTCATATACGCTTTCGCGTAACATTTGCTTCGTACTTTCCACGCATCAACATTGGTTGCGCTTACTGTTTTTGCTATGCTACAGCGTGAAGGAGTAGTAGTTAGGCAGTAGTATCTGCCGCATAACGGCAATCAGTAAACGAACTTCGTTGTTATAATTGTTATTGACGAGTAAGAAACATCCAATAACAGCGGAAGAAAGGACATAAACGGAAACGAACCATACAAACTAGGTAGAAAAGAAAAGAAAAACATTCCAGTATCTACTGCTAATAGTAATGAAAACATGCTAGAAATAGTTTTGTTCTGTTAACATCTACGCCTGGCATCGAATGGTAACCCAATCGAAAATGCACAAACTCTAAGGAAATTGAAGCGCAAAACACTATCGTTTTCGTATCTGCTATGTATTACTTCCCCTAGCCATGACTGTGATCGAGCAGAAAGAATACGAAGCTTTCCACTAGGCTTTTCTTCTTTTTTTCTTCTAGAAATCAATTGACTCGACAGGACGATTATATTCACACAAATGTTGCTAGTGCAGTTAAGATGTGCTTGCGGGTTAGTTTTGCTATTGATCGTTTTGTTTTGTTTTGTTTTTTGTTTGTTGATGCTTTCGTCGTGGCTACTAATGTAAACAACAGGTATGTAATGTATAATTCATTGGCTCTAAATTAGCTAATATAAACAAGCCGTAAGGCGATGCAAGATGCAATTTTGAAATATTAACATTGCGTTCCAATTTTGCGTTTTTTTGCATTGTTGCTGCTGTTGTTGTTTTTTTTTGCCGTAGCAATATTTGCAATAAATGTAAGGCTGCCGTACTAGCAAAAAGGTAAAAATGGTAACAAAAACTGGTTTCGACTAAGCGGTATATAAAAGCGTAAATAAGCGAAATTGAACAGATTTGGCTTAAAAAACGTTTATTTACCGAAATGGTTTCTAAGTTGTTTTTTTTTTTTAATAAGTTGGTAAATGTATAAATAACAAACGGTTACAAATAATGAAGTAAAAGCGCTTTCTCTTTCTCTTAATTACCTTCAAAATAAGGCTGCTCTTAGAAAAACCTTTAGCTTTTTCTTTTTGAAAGGATCTCCCTCTTCGATTAGAATGCTTTTTTTGTAGGTTTTGTAGTATCTAAAGTTGTATATAAAATAATCGATTAAAAATGACGGTTTTATTTGATTAATGCGCAGTACAATGGTATTGGTGGTGCTGGTGGTGGTGGTGGCGGTAGGGGAAAGGTGTTACAGGATCACATGGAGAGGGTGGTGGGTGGTACAACTGTGCAGTGATGAACCTTGGATGGACACATATATGGGCTGTTTGGAGTCGTGATTTGGGTCGTGTGATAGCATACATTCCAACAAACAACAACTGAAAACGGCAAAACGGCCACTAACTGCAGGACACCGACGTTACGGAGCGCGAATGGGGGAATGAAAAGGGGGCAATGAACACTACCGGCGAGGGGATGGGGCGTAAGGGATTGTTAAAATAATGAAACCGAAACAAAATTCAATTCCTCTCAATGGAACAAATTTTAATGGGCAAAAAACTGAAAGCATGAACGCGCGGGTTCAAGAAATAAGTGTCTAATACTGTGTGTGTGAGTGTCTGTGTGCGTGAAAAAACGATAACGAAACTATGATCAAAACGCACAATTTTTAGTAATAGAATTGTTCGAAAGGACGGAAAACGCACGATACGAGCTTGATCGAACATAATGTTGATCGTTGTTGATGAAGCACACACAAATAAACGCACACACACACACATAGAAACAAATACAACCCGAACTCGATTTGTGCTGCTTTCGATGTTTCATGTAGGCCTGTAATTAATGTACGATCGTAGCAATCAAAGTAAAGCCTACAACAGTCACAGCAGCGAGGTGAACTCAAGCCTCTGCCAATGACTGTCGAAACCAAATACACGGCGATGGCAATACGATGGCGGGCGTAATGTTAGTGGAAGCGGTTAGGGTGTGTGTTTTTGTGACAAACTTGTGATCATATGAGTGACCCTTCGATTTGGCAAAGTTACGGCGCACGAACAAGCAAACTACAGCGTGTAACTGCCGCTTGTATGCTGCTAGATCCATAAACGTGTATGATGTCAGGTTGCAACAAACAAATTTATAATTTCGAGCTACGAAGTTGAAGTTCACATTTCCAGCAATGGAAGACCATGAACCATTAACGGTAGTGAATGGATTTTTGACGGCATACATCAATTCGACGTGGTACGAATGAAATTAAATGTGTAGTAATGTTGTTTTAGGGCAGGATTCGCGACTCCGCGTGAATATTACAACAGAATAGATTGAAACGAATCAAAGAATTATATTGTGGTATGTCAGGAGTTTTAAAACAATTCAAACTCTGCTAGCAAAATAAAAAATAGTCTGAATAATCAATGTAAGTAACACATTTGATGATGAGTCGAATGTATAACATAAGAATTGATATACTTTTAGAGTGAGTTGTTTTTTTTTATATTTAAACTTTATTGTCTTATGCATGATGTTTAGAATTTTTAAATTCCAATTCAAAATTTAATTGGTGATACGAGATGTGTTTGATTTGATGATTCAAGTGAATGATTTTTTGGCATAACAAAAACATTCACAAAGCAACATTAGGTGCAGAAACGAAACCACACGAATTCTGTTTGGCACATCAAAGTGTGTGCATCGTGTGTAACACAAAAGATGCTTGATCATAATACGAAACATAAATCGTATGTAGTGTACGGCAAAGGCTCTTCCAGAACAGATGATAACAAAGTTATGCAATTTGGTGGATGTTGGTTAGTTTGAAGGAGTTTAGCTCGTGGTGGATTTATTTGGTTTTACCTGATGTCAATTTACTTGTTTTCTTTTCTTTTTTTAACACAGCTAATAATACACAAACACACATACAAATTACATAGAAACGGATTAACTATATATCCGACACACTGCGAAAACGAGCAACGGTTTGAAGGAACAGTTTTTAGTTAATTTTTCGCATCAGTTATCGTCTCAAACTGAAATCGCTAATAAATTGTGTCGACGCATTGTTGATCGTATCTCATCAAAGCCGGTTGCCCGTTTCGGAATTGCTAAACTGCTTAACTAACGATACACACACACATACACACACACACACACAAACACGACGCATACAGAGCGACACAATGGTACAGAAGTCTAAAGATTCACGATACAGCACATATTAAAATTAGCGAAACGAAACATAAACACAAACACAACCAACGTACAACAAACTAATCCAGCCCTCCAGCAGAAAAAGGGAGGGGGAGTCGGAGGATGGGCTGGAGCACATACACGAGCAGCAGAATAATGCTAACACGACCAATTGCTGTATTATTTGCTGCGCTATCGATCTCGAAACCAATGCGATGCAACCACGAAATTTTGTTCCCCCAAGGTAAGACGCCTGTGCCTCGCTCGACTCTGTGTGCCTATCCTTGCTGACAATCTTATCGCCGTTTAGACAACAAACAAAACAAAATAACAGAAATTCCGAAATTCCAAAGAGATGTAGCAGAAATTGGCTCAATCTAGCTGCAAACGACTTCAGCTTGCACGCGCTGGTCTGTGCTTTGGGCCACTTTGAAGGCAATTTTCTTATCAACGCGAGAGAATGTTGCAAATGGGAGGAAACGGGGATCGTCGAGCCAATGTGTATAAAGTGTTCGAGTATTCCAATTATTATATTTTTCATTAACCTGGCAACTACTATTCTACATACGCTGAGGATTGGTTCATAATTCAGAGCATCATTTCACTGCACCTGATTTTTTTTAAAGCTGGTACATTGCTTTTATTTGGAGGTGCGTATAGCTTGGGTGGCCTGCAAGAGCTTGCATTTGTGTTATGTGTATGTAATAGTTATCCAAATTATATAATAAGTGTAACATAATAAGCAACTGTAACGATAGTTGACATTAAATATACTTTAAAGTGATTGTGTGTTAAAAAAAGTGATAAAAGCCTTCCAAATGGATTACAATGTTACGAACGAAATGAAGTAGACGGAAAATATTAAAAAAAAAAAACGAAACAACTTGTTCGCCAATTCTATACTGATCGTGTAAAATAAGTAGCAAAAAAATAATATAATTATTTTTAAAAGATGATTAATCAAAGTTGTTTGTTTTTATAATTTTTAAAAAGCACACCAAATTCTGTGCTTTTGAACAATTATGTTTGATGCGAGTGTTGAGCGCATCACTCTACTGTGAGCATATATCCTGAGGGTGGGTGTGGAGGGGCCGGTGGTTTCAGAAGAGCCGGTGTACGTGTGAAATGAGCGTGCGGTTCACACACAACGAACAAAAAACAAAAAGGCAAACCGTTCGGTAAAACGCACTTTGTTAAGAACACATTCAGCAGAAGCTGGCGAATAATGGCGCATGGCAGGTTGCACACAAGATGTCCAATATAATTACACTGAGGTATAATAAACGCAACATCGCAAACCACGCACTGTGTGTGTATGTAAGGGGGGGGGGGGGAGGGTGAATGTGGGGTAGCATTATTGATGCACATTGATGTTGCTTGAAGCCAAAGCGAACAATAGAAACAGAAACGAAAAAAAAAAAAGAACGGACGATCGAAGGCGAATTGTGAGGCGAAACATTGAGTGAGCGAAACCAAATTGTTCAGCTGGTACGAACGGCGAGGTGTAAACGGAAGACATAACTGAAACGGAAAACAAATGCGCCCCCATCCCCATCCCCTCTCACCCGCGGAACGAAATAGAGAAAGAACGAAAGAAACAAGGTAAATTAGAGCACATACTATTTGGTTGGTCGCACTGTACGCGTTACGGGTACAGGAGAAGTATGTGTACTTAAACATAAAACCAAACAAAGGGACGATATACTGTACTGTGTGTATGAATGTGTATGCTGTTGAATGTGTAGATAAGTATCTCTTAGCACATAAAACAAACGTCAGTAACAAAGCGGCGCGTATAGAATGGTGTAGAAAACAGAAAATAATTAAAAAAAAAACAACAAGACGAAAGGTGTTTTAAGTACGTTTCGGTATGTATAGAGTGTTTGGTTTGATGTTGTTTCTGTTTTGCTGTTGGTAGAATTAAAAGCACGATTAAAAACATAGCCAGCGCGTTGTACTTACATAGACCTCCTCCCACTGGGACACGTAGCGCACGAGCCGGGACAGTCGGAGCAGCCGCACCAGCGACAGCAGCTTGGCCAGTCTCAGTATGCGCAGGGCACGGCCAGCGTGCAGCAGTTGAAAGGAGTCGGAGAAATCCTGCCGGGCGGGGGGAAAAACAAAACCAGTTTGGTGGTGTGAAATGAAACCAGAAACCCAAAAAAAAAAAAACGGCGGCTTGGCCGTTGCAGTCACAGTTTGTAAATGCGAGCTAAAACATGGGTGTATGCATGTTACAAAAAAACACACAAAAACAAACAAAAAACCAACAATGTGTCGTACCAAAACGGTCCCCGTGGCGCTACCTCACTGCTTCCCATCTACTGCGTCTAGGAACCGCCAATCGCCATCCCGCAAGGATACATACACAAGCAGACAAAAACAAAATCCCAAAAATACTACCTTCAAATGTTTAACATACATGTGTGAGCTGTGAAAATATTTGTCGACTACCACACACACACACACACACTCCTACGGTACCGCAACACACGTATAAAAACGAAAGAAATTAACAAAAAAATCAACTAAAAAAAACAGAAACACTAGCAACTCGGGAAGCTGAGGTCACACGCCTGGTGTTTCGCGTGTGCGTGTGTGTGTGCGTGTTTGCGATAGAACAGGACCACTGCAGGAGCACACCCACACACACACACACACAAACACAAATGTAACTGGGGGAGAAGGCGTAGCTGGCGGCGGAAACAACGTACTATCCATGCCTTCCTTACCTGACTGTACTTTTGCATCTGGAATCAGAGAAACGGAAGAGAAACGGAAACGGGAAAAATTAATTTGGACCAGAGCTCGCGCCAGTTGAGGAAGGGCATGCATGCGTGACAGGCGGACAGGGCGGACTGCAGCAGGGCGTCTCTCGAGACACTACCACTACCACTACCAAGGCAAGCGATCTAAGAGAAAGAGAGTCTTAAAGGAGGGAAGAAAGGAACGGAATGAAACATCGATCTAAAAGAGGCGATATCTATGTAAGGAGTACAAACAAATAAGAGTGTAAACACAAATATGAAAGGAAAAGAAAAAAACTAGAAGAAAAGTGTATAAGATAGAGAGATAAAGAGAGAAAAAAATAAACACAGACTACAAGATTGAAACAATAGTTTGAAAACAAGCTATCGAAAAGACGTTAAGCAGAATAGAATAATGTTCTGTCATGGTGCTAAAGGGTAAGAGTACACACTACATCCTACGCCTACACACACACTCTACCAACTGGTGGATCGCCTTCATCTTCCTCTATCCCACCACTCCTTCCCGTCGATGCGTCGTTCTTACCTGGTTGAAGATTAAAAAAATGTAATCGAGCGGTATGGACGATATCAGGTCGAGGAAAAACCACGTCTTCAGATAGTGCTTTGCAATCAGCTTCGGGTCGAGTATCACCTGCTCCGCATTATCCTGCTGCATAATACCTGAAAGCGAGAAACGCAGACAGGGACGGTTAACAGACCGTTCTCCCCCCCTCCCAATGTGGTTGCGGCAAGGACCTGCAATGCCGACCGTACCTGTTCTAAAATTGACCACTATATCGACAAGGAAGATTGTATCACTCAGGCAATTGAATGCGATCCATCTGGTGCTCAGGTCGTCGTTGAAAAATGATATCGCTACGGGTAGGATGATCAAGTTCGCTACTAGCAAAAGCAACATGCACAAATCCCAGTAAAATCTGCCGAAGAAAGGAAAAAATAGAACGATCAGCACTACTGCCACCATCGCGCCTAAGCGCAGGAGTCCCTACCTGAAGGAGCTGCACGGATGGATGACCCAGTGGCCGGCCGTTTTCTGGCGAATGCGTTCCTTCACCAGCGCCTTTTTGCTGCCGAACAGCTTCATGGCCAGCCGGTTGTCGGTCGGCTGGAACCATGCCTGCAGCTGGTTCTTCAGGAAGTTCGATGACGGTTTCTCTATGGAGGGAGGAATGTTGGGAAGCGGTTCCTCCTTCGGTGTACCATAGAGGGACACGTCATCAAAATGTACCTGCAAATGGTCAATTTTGGGAAAAAAACAGAAACAGTACTTTGCTTTACTGTGCGTGTGGCCAGTGCGCAAGTGACCCTACCTTTGATTTAGCCATGTCGTTCATGTAATCCGTGATCAGCAGCGCCTCATCATCCAGTGCAGTCACCAGCGAGTCCGTGCAGGTGTTGTCGATCGACACCCGCAGATCGGTGTCGTTCTGGTTGGAGAGATTCGAGTGGAACCTTATGGAGTCGGAGCTGGCCGCACTGAACAGTCTGCTGGTGCCGGCCGATTGCGGTGCAGGGTATTGGCGCACCGACAGTGCGCACGGGTCCATGAGGTGGGGAAGCGAGGGCGGAGAAGAGAAGCGACGAGCAAAGAAATGAGGTGCAGTTAGATGAAGCGAGTCTCAACCGTCGTCTGGTAGCTTCTTCTCGATCTGTCCCGCACTGTGTGTTTGAACAAATTAGCCGAGACTAATTGACATGCGAATCGATCACGACGATCGACCGTTAGCGGACAGTGAATGTGTTTCGCGCACGATTCCCTCCCCACGACTGGAAGCGAAGAACTGGGCTGTGGCACTACAGCGACGGGGAAAGCACAATGTACGGTAGCTCCGGTCCTACTACTAATTGAGCTTGATGGAAATAACCACCGACCGCGCACAGGGACGATCGTCGGCACGGGCTCGTACGGCGACGTACTAACGAGACCCTTGGCTTGGCAGGGAAACGGTTTGGCACTCTAGTTGGCCCGCTGTCGCGGTGAAGCAATCAGGCCGCAGCTGATACGGCGACACACCATCAGCGCTGGTTCCACAATTGGCTGGTTCGCCACGTCACCGATAAGATCGTCCCGGTCGGTCCGGCCCGTGCGCAATGCATCGGGATCTATAACTCACTCACTTTAGCACGGGCGGGCACACAGGGAAATAGGGGTCCAACCGTGCACAATTAGTATGAACCGTGTGGAAACACTTGCATTCGCACTGCTAAAGAGCCCTACGATTTATTGCACCGTATTGACCGAAAACGTCGACCCCCCCGGGACACTACTTAGGAACGGGGAGCGGCTGGGACCGGTATATACCTTGGGCCACTCATCAGATGGAATCCGGCCCAGTCTGTTTAAGCCATTTAAGTGTGTCGCACCACGCCGATCGCTCGTGGAGTGTGGAATCGTTTTGCCCGCAGTTACATCATCAATTAAACAGACCGCGTGTCTCTTCACGCTACCGACACTTGGCGTTTGCACACGGATCGTGCGCGGACTGGGAAGAGGACGGCTCCAACGACACTCACTCGGTGCACTGTGCAAGTAAAAATCACACGAGCCGCCTTGGTAGACACACTCAGCGAAACCCGTTGTTGTGACATTGAAAGCAAGGACACTGGGAACTCGTGCACTTCTGGGAACACCAGAATGCAGTCCTGCGCGAGCGACCGTGTCCGATTCGCGCTCTGATCCGATTCCACCAGCAGCACACACGGGCAGGTGTGCTTCTCTATTGCTCTATGCTTCATATCAACTTGTTGAGATGGCCATGCAACAGCCCCCACACGGCATTAGTGTCGGTCTGACACGCTACACGGCCCCCGGGCACGCAATGTTGGGCCCTATGGGCTCTCGGTAGCTGCACGAACACGAAAAACGAGCCAAACATGCCACCACCAGCTGGGTAAATATTTGTGCAACTTTGTGCGAGGCACTAAATGGGGAATTAGCAAAACGTTAGCAAACGAAAAGGAATTCCGCCACGTTGCCCGCCTGCCCCGCTGGGCGTCCTTGAGCAAATAGCAAACGTTGGC
The DNA here is from genome assembly GCF_943734735.2 of Anopheles gambiae. NCBI lineage: Eukaryota > Metazoa > Arthropoda > Insecta > Diptera > Culicidae > Anopheles > Anopheles gambiae. The sequence goes on from NC_064601.1 coordinate 16,146,182, forward strand.
AAATGTTGGCTTTTGGCTGTAGTAGGGGTAGAATGACACACGCCACACCGAGGATGACACTTCACAAAACCAGGTGCCGGTGGGCTTTTGGGGTGCAAAGTAGGACATATTTGTTCCTGTTTTTTAAAGCGCGACTGTTTTCCGAGGCGTGGCAGAGCGGGTCTGGACGTTAATTTCGTTAAAAGCACCTGTAATCTCTGTGAAATTTTCCCTCCAGTAAGAATGGAACGGGAAGATAAGTTCAAAGGAATCCTTTCATGTCTAATTATAAATGAGATAGCTACAAACAGCTAAAGCTAAAAGAGGAGAGAGAGAGCTGTTCCCTACATTCCGATGAAAACTTATGGTACAAAAAAAACGCATGAAAAGAGGGAAATAGTCGATCAATCGCCAGCGATTGATCTACACGCTCTCGAGTGGATCGTTGTTACACTGGCGATCGTTAACCACCCGCTGCTTTCCCAGGGAGCATTCAAGCTGTACGCAATGATTTGTACATCACCGATCAAACGCGAATCCCGTATAGAATTGTGCGCCCATATTTCTTCCAAAAACACCTTTTGCCAGGCAGTGAAAGGGAGCCGGAAACATCCATCAATTGAACGGCCCAACGGGCAAGAAATGACGGTGAGTGTGGGGAAAGGATGAACGTGTTTGCATCGTGTTTTGTGTGGCCTGCGCTTTTTGCGACTTGCAAGATCCTGCACGCACCTTTCCCTCCAGATGGCAATAGCGGACCTAACAAATGAGCTGTACAAAAATAGCATCTCCATAAAGGGGTAGGGGTGGGCGAGCGAAGGGAAAGAGGTCAAGGGAAGGTGAAGGATCACAAATATTGCACTCGTGTTCGTTGAGGGGGTTGTTGTTTTTCTTGTTCTGCTTATTGCAGTGATCTTCTTTTAAGTGATTGCTCTACCACATTCCAATTGATTAAATTACTCCTCCGCCTGAGGTCTGTTCGTCGTTTGTTGCTGTTGCTGGCTTGAATATCTTCATCGTGAGCAGGCAGATGTTGGAGGGTGGCTTTGGGTTTGTATGTGTGTGTGTGTGAGTGAGGGAGAGAGAGAGAGAGATGGGCGATGAACCACTCCGATAATAGTACGCTAGTTTATGGCGCTTCCAATTGGGGTACACGATCGGGATTTTGTAAACATTTGTGCCAACCCGGCCCGTAACCCGTAACATGGAGTTCAATCGGATCGGAGTGGGAGTGAAGGGTAGTGGTGGTGGCGGTGCTAGAATCAACGAAATCTATGTCCAACCTAAAAACAGATCACCATAATTCATTGGCAATCGGTGGCAGGTCGATCGGTCGTGACCGATGTCGGGAGATCACGGGCATGAGGCCATCGGCTATTCTCGGCGCTTCCCTGCCAAGTTGTTGTCAGTTGTACGCCCCTGCGTAGCGGATGTCTTTATTGGATCCAGATACATCCAGTTTGTTGTGTTTTGGATAGCGTAAACTCTGTACCGATCTTTCGACAAAACCTTCAAGTCATTTGTAGAGAATGGACTTTGGGAGATCTCTCTGGTGGAAAGGACCTTATGAAGTGCAATTCGTTGGCTGCTGTCAGCATTTCATCAAACTCCGTCTGTTAATACAGTGGATTTGAAGAATGCTGAACATTTTTTAGAATTTAAATGTGGCTGTTATCGCTCTATGATGAATCAGTCATTGAAGGTCATCCAAAATCGTAGAGGTTTTACCAAAAAACGTAGATATCCTACTTGAACTGATCACATATGACCGATATGAAACATACCGAGAGATTTAAGGCATTCTTGAGCTCACTAGCTCCACATAAAATATTTGCAAAAATGCATGAACATTTCACAGAAAACAAGGGTTAATTTAAGTTAGATACATCACATGACATCATCTCGAATTAATCATTATTGTCATATGGTCACAAACACAAAGGAAAATGAATGCTGAGGTAGTAATATTATTGAATTGATAATATGGAATGTTCGCCATATTTTGGCCCCGATTTGGCACCAAGTAATGCCTACCGTCTCGTAGTGCAGCTCGTACGACCTAACAACATGCCCGTCACGGGTTCAAACCCCAAATGGACCGTGCCGCCATACGTAGGACTGACTATCCTGCTATGAGGGGATCAATAAGTCATGAAAGCCAAGCCCACAAGTAGTCGTATAGGCAGGCTTTGACCGACAACAGTTGTTGAGCCAAAAGAAAAAGAAGAAGAATGCCTACCGTGGCCAACAAGCCATACACACTTCCAAAGAAGCTGTTGATGCTTTAAAACATCTCTTTTAGGAGTAAAGATGAGCATTACTAGTAAGAGTGAGTGACGTATCTGAATCCTGAAGTTCACCAGGATGATCTCTCTGCACGAAGAGTTTCTATGACACTCTTTTACGCCTCAACGCATTAACTCTCGCAACTTACAGAGTTGAATTACAATATTGTGAGCCGCTGCGGATACTATGTGAGTTTAATCGTAAAGTCAGATAGGAATGGAATTTATTACCATTCTTCTACCCTAATCCTTGTCTCCAAAAAGAATGATTATTCTCGTGGCTATTTTGAAGTTGCTCTTTTCCCAAAATGTGACGATAGAGAAGAATATTTGGGAAACCAATAAACCGACTCGCAGTGAGCAAAACATACGTCCCTGACGTGAGTTCCCGGTACATACAACCGTGTGTACCGTGTCCTCGCGCGTAATATTTACCTGCCATTGAGCTTGTAGCTGCGCTTCTTCTTCGCACGGTTTAAGCTGTTAGTGTTGGGCGAATTGCTGTGATACTGAGGCAAAATGTGATTGGAAAACAGGTTGTAGACACTGTTGCTGTAGCAGTTGCTGCTGCTCTTGTTGATGTTGTTCTCCGCCGGTGCGCTCAGCTGCCGGTTGTACTCGACGTTCTTCGAGTTGAGATCGTTCACTTGCTTGTTCAGCTCGATGATGTTGCGCAGCTGGCTAATGTCGCTCGCATGGTAGCCGTAGCCGTTCCCGCTGTTGGACGCCCCGTTGATGGCACCGTTGCTGTTATTGCTTTTGTTGCTGCTATTGTTTATCGTTTTGCTACCGTTGCCGTTACTGCTACCACTCGCGCCACCGCTGAATACGCCGCCGCCACTACCGCTGGCGACACCGCCACCGATGCTGGCACTCTTCCGCTCGTAGTTCACACTGAAGACGTTGTAGTTGGTGGCGTGTTGCTGCTGCTGCTGCTGCTGCTGCTGATGCTTTGCGCCACCGTTGGTGCTGCTGCTGCTCGCACCGGGTATGCTGCCGCCCCGCTCGAGCTCGCCCGGCGTTGCTCCGTTGCTGTTGATGCGGGACCGATTGTACAGCACGGTGCCGCTGCCGTTCGGCGAGTCGGTGTGGCTGCTGGTGGAGTAGCTTAGGCGCGGCTGCACCGCTGCATGATGGGACAGCAGGTTGCTGCAGGCATGTTGCATCGACCCACCGGACGCAGTTTGGGCCCCGCTCGACGACACGCTGTGGTGGCCGTACGGTGGCAGGATCGACCCGTTGCCGTCGACGCTGCCCGAGCCGCCGCCCTGCAGCGAGTGGAACGAGCCCTGGCAGGAGCTGAGCAGCGCGCTGCCCTTGCCGCTGCCGCCGGACGACTTGGTCGGCGCCGAGGACGCTACGATGTTCGCTGCTGCTGCTGCTGCTCCTGGTACGCCCCGGCCCGACGAGCCCGAACCGCCATGCGCCGGCGAACTCTTGAGGCTTTGGTTCGAGTGGTCGTGGTGCTCGTGGCAGGCGGGGTGATAGTGTGCCGGCGGCCCGTCGCTCGGCGTTCCGCCCAGGTGCAACGTTGGCGGGTTGCTAAGATTGTTGCTGATCGCACATTTCTTGCACGGGAAGGTGCTGCCGGGACCGTCGGGGCGACTGCCCGCCGACTGCTGCTGCTGCGATTGGGAGCTAGTGCCGGCACCGTTGCTACCCGCTAAACCCTTGTACGAGCCGCTGCAGTTGTTCGCGGACACCGACTTGCCATTGCTCTTGACGAAGTTAAAGTTGAGATTGCTTTCCTCCACCGAGAGCGATGTTTTGTTGAGATCGTTGTACTTGTGGCCCGACTTTTGATCACTCGATTCCGCCTTCGGGGTGGTGGATTTGTCTGCCGATACGAGAGAGTAAGAGAGAGAGGGAGAGAAAAGTAAAACATCACATCACAAACACGGACACCAGCATGAACGGGAAGCCGAATTAAACTTGTTGAGGAAGCACCAAGAAGCAAAGCTAGCATCGCATCATCTTCGGGCCACTCAACGCAAGCGACTCCTAGAAGACACTCGATTTGTGCACCGCACTACACTCACACACGCGCACAAGTAAGCGTGTTGCTTTCATTGCAGAGATTACATTATTTTCAAATTCAAGCCAAATTTTGTTCAATTTGTACACATCACTGCCGAGCGCGAGGCGTTTTATTGCACCACCAGCCGATTACCACTGATTGGAGTTAATGTTTTTTTCTTCGTGCCGAGATATTTGTAAAATACGAGGTGGTTTTTTACGACTATCGCACTAATGAACTCCACTAAAAACCGCGCCACATTAGCACATTGCTTGCCCCACTGCTTGTGGACAGTTCACCGGTGCACGATCGCGTCACTTTCTTCTTCCGAGAAGCGCCTTTTACTTACCGATCACTGCCAGCGAGGTCGAGCCACTGCGGGAGCTGTTGAGCGGTTCGCTAGTCGCACTGTTGTAAACAATGTTACTGAACCCGATGTTCACCGACGACTGGTGCAGCTGGGTTTGGCTGAGTTGCAGAAACTCCGCGTTTTCTTGCCTATGCAAAATGGGAATGGAGAGAGAAAGGAGTAAGATACAAAACCACACACTCATAAACCAGAAGGAATCACACACACAGAAAAGCGCAGAAAACGCTTATGTACACGTGTGCGTGTACACAGTCACACGGCAAATGTTCGATGGCCGCGCGCACACACGCGCGCGGTGCCTTCTAATATGTATTAAATGGATTGAAAATGGAACGAAAATAAGATGTTTATACTCCTTGCCGCCGCTGCTCCGCCGGCCCACTGTTTCTCCAGCCGAAAGATAACGCGTTCATCCCTCTCGTTCGGTCGCCGACGAGCTCCGTTTCCCAGCACATCTCTCCCCTTCGCGCTCGGGGCCAATCATCAACGAAGCGCCCGCTCGCCGTAGGAAATCACTGAATGGCAGTTTACAGCTTTGTATATCTAATTTACGGTAAACGGCCCGAACGGAAACTAGTTGTGAGTGATGGACGGCCGCCGGACGGGGCAAATTTGACTTCTTGCACCTAAGGTTGTTGTTGTGATTGCGGACGGTGGAGGGATTGGGGAATGGGGCGCCGATCAGTTTGCTCCGCTGCAACCGCTCATCTCTTTCCGTCGGCCGGTTGCGATCGGTTCCGCTAATCAGCGCCCAAAGTTGCGATGATCGTTCAACGCATCTTCGGCTTCAATTCAACCGATCGCTCAACGCATCGTATCGATTGGAAATGGGGTGCGCCAGATGATTGGACGGCTCTCTATTTTCGCTGCCAATAATTAATCAACAGTGGATCAAGCGGCCATCACACAGGGCCAAAATTTAATAATAGCAAATAGTTTGCTAACAAAAAAAAGTGGGGCAAATTGTATATACTCTTGCTGTAACTGAGTTTAAAACAACTAAACGTGTACAAACTACCAGGCGCATCCATCGGCTCCGATCTTCCGCCGGGGCGCACGTCATACCGACAGCAATCGGAGCCGAAAAACAAGTGCTCGATCGTAACATGACCCCGGCTGCCGGTGGAATGTTACGATCGTATACTACGGCTAAGTACAAACAATACTTGAAGCAAACGAGAAACCGAACCCGCGCAGAGGAAAGCGCTTAACGAAGCTTAGCAGCAAGGCATCATAAAACTCGCAAGGTCACGCCCAAGACGCTTCACTCGCTGCTCACGAAAACTCGCGAGCGGTTGGTTTATGGCAATTTTATAGCGTATCGATCACGGCCAGACCCAATCCCGGCTTGTCCCGTCCGCCCGTCGCTTGTAAACGGGGTGTTGTGTGCACGAGTTTTCAAAAATATCCAAAAATAAATAAATAATCTTTTTGCGCGGGACCGTCGATCGTACACGCCCCCCCCCGTGGCAGGAGCTTGGCTCCAGCAGCGTGTACACGGTGCGGCGTGCGCGGCATACACTGACGACCCAGCCTCGATGCGGCCCCCACGGCACAGCAGTGTAGATCTATTTCAATCTGCTCTCGCTGCCTCCATCAATTGCCGACCGTATTTACTGGGCAACTAAGTAATTGCACGCGTGCTGCTGCTCGCCGTCTGTCCCTGTCTAGAAGCCCCCCCTCCGTGCAGTTTTCATGGTGCACCGGCGGCTGCCGCCCCACGACAGCCGATCGATCGGTCCCGGTCCCGGTGGAGCGCGCGCAACCGTTCCCGGACGCACGAACTTGACTGAACTGGAGCGCACTTGTTTGCGATTCCAGATACCGGAACGCATGGGTGGGTGCGGTTTCGGGGCGGTAGCGAGAGCGCGGCCCTGTTCTCGCGCGACTGCCGCAACTGCTCGAACACAAAGCGAACGAGCGGGTGGTGGTTGTCCCAGCTGCTCGACTGTGCCCCGCATGAGTTTCGAGACGGTGATGGTGGTGTGGAGAATTGCACCACATTTGGACATTTACACGATGGAGTACGTATGCGAGGGAAGAGAAATAAATGGTAAAGTATTCTGCTCCAACCGCTACACTCACCTGCTCTGTATGTAATTGTTACAGTATGCGCCAGGACCACTAACCCGTCGTTGAAAGTTTTTAAAAGGCATCTTCACACATCTACACTAGATGAACGGCCGACGGGGATAGAATGCGTGTAATCCTGTTTGGGAAAAAGGGAAGACAAACGAGTGAGTATACATTTATATTATATTAGATTTAACTCAATTCAAACATAAACAAAAACATGAAGAGAGATATTCATTGAACCTTGCCCAGACTCGTCCTATTCCTCGCAACGTCTTCGACGTGTTCAACAATAGGACACTTCCTAGACACTGCCTAAACACCTAGGAAATCCAAAAGTTCCGCATTTGCATCACATTAGCTGCTCTACCCCGCGCGCTCGACCTGTCTTCCCAATTCATCCAATTCATTTGAATATTCGCTAACGGCTCTGGCACCGACAATGAATGCAGAGACGTCTGCAACTCTTCCATTCCCTCATGGTATGTTGCTGTGTAATTTTTGATCAGATATCGGCAAGCCAAAGGGCGCTGAGCCGGTCGTCAATTGGTGGTTTGGCTAAAATTCCAGACCAATTTGGGACGCCGGGAGCTGCTGGCCCTGCTGCCCGGGACAGCCCCTCGACAGCTGGCGTCAGTCGCTCTCTTCGCTCGCTTGGATAATGAACTCAATGATACCTGAATATTCATACCGTTATCGCGTGGAAGGGTACGAAGGTCACCCGTCCAGGACAGTCGCTAGTAGCAATCGCAACGATATGCGGCGCGGGCCAATTAGTAGAATTACCTGCTTAAAATGTGATTGCTGCAGTAATCGCCAGTACTGTGTACCCTACGCTTACAATTTTCTAAAGGCATCTTTCAACACATCCAGCACGTCCGAATCCGTTGTGTTTGGGCTCTGCAACTCGGTGGCTCTGGAAATGGGAAAAGAGAGAGAGAGAGAAAGAGAAAATAAATGGAAAAGGGCATCATAAATCATTGGTCCTTTATGTTTGGGGGGTTTCTTGGTGAGCACAACACCCCATTGCAGTAGTAAGAATAGTAGGAAGAGCAGGAATTAGTACCAACAAAAAAAAGCAAAACGAAACAATCAACGCGGGAAGGGCATCCAAGAACACAAAACCACGTAAAACTATAAACTCATTCACGCCCTTCCTCAGCACAGCAGGACGGCACAAAACGTTGCATTGGAGTGCTATTATCGTTAAAATCTTTAACGTCGCATTGTCGCACTAGCAGCGTAATCAATTTACCGTTCACCGGAGGAGGAGATAGCCAACGCCTTAACTCCACAAGCGCCCCCAAGTCCCAGAACGGTCGTTTGGCGCGAGTTTGTAAACATCGGGCCATTGGAAGCGAGACACGAGATGGTAAGCATTTTCCGCCCAATGGTCGTTTCGACCTTAAGAACGAGGTCGGAACCAATTTGCCTGCCCCAAAGAAGGACCCCGAAAGGTGCGTGTCAAAACATAATTACATTCATGAAACATATGTTGCTGAAGAGCGCCGCGAGGAAGTCGTTTTGTGGCTCAACGGTCGTGCGGAAGTTAAAGGTGCGATGGGGAGGGGGGATCCCTTCGGTCGGTCGTCGACAGTCGCGCCCGGACCAGAAGTCAGCCAGGGATGTCAGAAATAGCCAAACATGTTATGACGCAGAAAAAGCCTTCCCCCTCCCCCTCCCATACCTTTCTGCGCTCGCACATACGACCGGAAGCAATCGTGCGGAATTGAACGGTGGCTCTGCAGGAAGCCGGTGTGGAATTGTCCGCGTCCGCTCACCACGGCGCGCTCGATTGGGTCGTGTGCGGACGGTAGCATGGCAGCCCCGAGCAGTCCCTAACGGTGCTTAGCGAGCTTTTTGTCCCTTTGTTTGTCTGTGGGGGGGAGGGGGAGGGTGCTTTCGGGCTCTCCCCTATTCGCTCCCCTGCTGACGACAAAAACACACGCTGGAGAGGCTCATTTGTTTAGGAGAGCGGGAATTGTTTACCCCGTTTGGTCGTGGCCAAAATCCCACCCGGGGCAGCGTGAAGCTGACATCTGTCGCTACACTGCACAAACACTTCGTTCAAGCTTGCTCTATCTCACACACACACACACGCACACATATGGTGTGCTACGGTAACTGCTTGTTTGCATGCTGATGCGGGTGCTCCCCTCTTCCCTCCCCCCCGAAGCTCCGAGCAGTATAATGAAAGTAATAATGTAGAAAGCGAAATTACATGCTCCTGCTGCGCCGTACGTCTTTCGGGACGAGCGTTTGCCAAATTTTGAACAAACAAACGGGACTCCTCACCTCACCCCCCCCTCCCCCAAGATGCGGTGGAAAGCGGCTATTGTCAAAACGAACCAACTCTCCACGTGTGTGTGTGTGTGCCAGCTGACAACCGGGTGAAATAATGAATCGTTCGATTTGTTTGATTGATTGATGGGTCGGCGCGCTGGTTGGGTCGTCAGACGGACGGGAAACGATTTTCCCGGGTTTTCAAACGCTGAGGTTCGTGAGCTCTGAAGCTCGGCGGCGTTTGCGCTTACACAAAAGCACTGCACTACTAATCAACGTTTCCCGCGGCAGCCCTGGACAAAGCGGGCAACACCGGTGGTACCGGTGGTAAGAGTGCTGAAAGCAAACACAGTAGGGGGATGGATGATGTCAGAAACCGGGAGGAAGGGAAGGTTATGTGAAATATAAAGTATGGTTTTATGTACACAGATAAATCATCCTGCAGCTGTGCTGCTAATACAAGTAGATTATTACTATTATTTGGTGTGAGTGAGGGAAACAGAAAGGATTTTGGTTGTCACGCCTTGTCGATACAGTGCGTAACACTACGACCAACAAATCTGGGGTTTCCAAAATTTCAGAAATGAGAAAAGATTATATAATGCGTTGCCTTATGTTTTTAAACCACTACAGTCGTACAGTCCTTGTTTAATCCAATAAACGACTGTAATTAATTTTTCAAAACTGAAAACTGAAAACTGTGAAAACTCCTTCAGAAATCATTAGTATCATTTTCTAACGATTTGGAGCGGACCTTGGCCGAGATATAACAGTTCTAAAATTTTGTCTTGATAACAGGCTCCAATACAGGTTTCAGGTTTTCAAATGAAAGAAGAAAGACTATTATTGGAGCATTCACTTCTGTGCGTTTTCAATCAGAAAAGGATCAATTGATTATCATACGACAATGCTTAAAACCAGTTCTATCCATTGCTCATCTCATCCAATACATAACCAACCATGTCTGACCCCACTCCCCCCCCCCTGCCGCTAATAATTGCATCAATTTTGAATAAAACAGCATTAGACACTAACAATAAGCTCCTGATGGATCACTTTGTGACACAACAAATTACCATCACACTCCCACAACGCGTTTGGCCCACGGTCGGCTTTACCAATGCAAATGAAATTACACCACCACCACCACTACCACCACCACCATCGGACGGTTTGCACGACCTAAAGTTGCCGCAAGAAAAGCGCATTTCAATTGCAATTGGAGCGCTGCGCTATTATTTCTATTGGCCTACTCTCGCGGTGGGGGAATATGGTCCAATCGAGTAATTGCAACAAACCCGCACACGGCATTACTCACACCGGGTTGACAGCAATTTCATTTTCTCGTGTGCATATCTGTGTGTGCCGGACCGTGGTGTCATAATGCTCTATTTATACACCAGAACCCGGGGCTGGCTGGCAGGCTGGCCAGTGGACTTGCCGTCCGGGTCTCTGATTTCTAGCGCCAGTGCTATAGATTTTCCTTTTTCCCCCATGCACTGGAGCCATGCGCCAATGGGTTTCACCTGTTCAATTATGGACCCGGTTTGTATGTGTCTGTTTGTGTGTGTGTGTGTGTGTGTGTGTGTGTGTGTGTGTGTGTGTGTGTGTGTGTGTGTGTGTGTGTGTGTGTGTGTTGGAAAGCGCAGGCGAAAGATGATTGTAAAGTGTTTCAAATCATCTTCTCGAAACGGATTGTATTGCCAACTTTTCGTTAACGAGCAGTGGGGATTGGGCTGGATGGTGGCCACGATTGCATCACACCTTACCTTGAAAACCTCTTGAGTGAGCCAGACAAAGAGAGAGTGAGAGGGAGAGAGAGAGAGAAGATAGGTGGGAAAGAGCGCAAGACAGCAAGAGCCTTGACCCGATTCAAAAGTGACCCTTTTTCTCGAAATTGAAAGCCTAATTGACAGGGCCCCCAGAACGGCAACGCCAAACGAAAGGACAGCGGTTCCTCCTTCCCATCCAGCCCTGCTCAACTGCTTACCAAAAGTGGATGATTATAATGATGGGTTACGAAACCTCCGTGTGTGCCAATTGTGTGTTCATCCAATTTTTATCTGGATTTTGATTTCAACCCGACCCAAGGAATAAGGAAGAGAGAGATGCTGCCGGCTGGAGCAACTGGCCCGTGGTTGAGGTTCATCAAAGATATTGTCCCTCTCCTATGCAGCAACCCAGCTCAAGTATCGAACTTTTCACAATTTGCATCCTAATGAGCAATGGCGAGGCCAGTGGCCACATTGTTTTGCGAAGGCGCGAAGGCACTAAAGGTGACCGGAACCGGAAGGATAATTAATATAGATGATGATGCCAAACCAGTCCAAGGACGGGAAATCGATAGGTTGGTTTAGCTAACATTTGGGTGCTTTTTTCCACAAAAAAAAGTCTTTCCCCTTCGTTTTCTCCCCTCGGGCGATTATAATGATGGCCCAGCTTTTGCAGCAGCGGCAGTAGCAGCAGCATACATCCTTATCGATTCGTGTGAAGGTGGGAAATGGATCTCGTGAAGCATGCATTTAATTACAATCCCTCGGGGAAATAATTTATTTTCTTGCTCTCTTGCTCCCTCTCTCTCTCTCTCTCTCTCTCTCTCTCTCTCTCTCTCTCTGAGCTTTTTGTCACCTTGTCTCTGTTGTGCTAACACTTAGCTGCACATCCTTCCCTGCCCATCCAATCCTGCCATCTCCTCAGCTCAGACAGTTTTGTGGGAAATACAATTTCAAACAATTCTCCTCCCCCCCCCCCCCCCCCCTCAACCACTGTTTGAATCCGTCCAGGTCCAGGGCGTGAGTGAAGGTGAGTCAAAAAATGGGGCAAGAGGAGGAGAGAACGGGGAAAACGGAACAATAATTTCCGCGAAAATTTACACCTCAGCGCATGTGAGATCGGTGCATTGTGTAACCACGCCGAACCCGCCGAAGGGAGACGAACCGACGCGCGCCGGGTCGCTTGGTGGCGGTGCCTTTCGAAAGAGGTTTGCGTGTGCACGACCGCTTGTGCACGTAACGTATACGTGCAGGTGGCCCCGCGCGGTGGGAGTTGTGTCAGTTCAGCAAGGCGGGGTTCGGGGAAGGGTGTCTCTATCGACCGAAAAAAGCGTTCCCTGCAAAACATCTTGTGGTTATGGGCCGTTGGTTTTGCTACCTTGCCTTGTATTTTCTATATTATAACCCCTCTCTTCCCTACTCTCTCTCTCTTTATCTCTCTCTCTCTCTCTCTCTCTTTTTCTCTCTTGCTCATTTTTGCTTCCCTTCAGCACCCGCTTTATGACCTTTCTTCCTGCCCTGAGGGGTTTGGAAACCGCAAATTCTGCTAACTCATCTTCATTGCGAAGCGATTCCCGTTAACGCGGCTGTGGAGTGGAGTTCGGGGGGCGATCGGGCATCAAAAAGGTATGTGTGTGTGTGTGGGTTTGAGCAGTGAAAACGCGAAGCGCTCGCGGTGTAGCTGTAGCAATCCCTTTCTCCACGTGGTGCCCCAGTGTACGGGGACGGTAATTGCGCGCGGACTACGCGGTCGTGTGTGTGTGTGTGTGTGCTTCGATGTGTATCTGCCAGCACTTTCGTCATCGTACCCACAGGGTACGACTCCTAGCCCCCCCCCAACTTCCCTACTAATAAGATACAGCCGGGTAATGGGCAACCGTGTACTTGCGGGCGCATGTGAAATAGTTCATGGAGGCGCCCAGTCCCGGACGTGCCGACGGCAGGGACACACACACACAAAGAGTGGGGCATTGGAGGGTTTTGGGGCAGGGAGGACAGTGAGATAAATAATAAAATCAACAGCAATGGCAAATAACGAAAAAGAAAAAAACCAACATGCCATGCCCGCGCCCGTGCCACTAGAGCATTGCCACCGGGCGCGACCACCATAAGAAGAAGAGGGAGCAGAGTTTTGGAGGTAAGTAAAAAGGGGGGGGGGGGCGTATAGATGGCACGAGAGCCGTGAGGTGCTTGAGAAAACAACACACTTACCCTTAATAAATCCGTACTCGTGCCGTATCCTCACAAGTACATCCTTCCATCTCGATGAGCTTTTGATCTGATTTCTTGTCCTCGCGTGTGTTCCTTTCTCCTCTCTCCTCTCTCCTCACTCTCTCTCTCTCTCTCTCTTTTCTTATTGCTTTCTCGTAATAGTGTGCCTCCTTTTCGGTGTCACGGTCGATTCCGTTGCCTTAACGTGTGTTCGACGTGCGCCTCAGTCCCTCGATTACGACCGGGGTTTTCCCGATGTCCTGATGGCAGCAAAAAAACGCACACACACACACACACACACACACCAGGTTGAAGATAGGTTTCGAGGCACAATAGAGCACTGGTCTGTTTTGGGGGGAGGAGGGGAGTCCGCTTTTTACCCCGTTCTACACTGCATCGACAAATGCGGTCTCATCACCGTCAAGATCATGATCAATCACTAGCGGCTCGCTGGCGGGAAGGGGTGGGGGCTCCGCCTCTACCACTCGGCCTATTGTTGTGACCAATATTGGGGGGGAGGGGACAGTATTGCTTTAGTGCACACTTTTTAACTGCGGACGATGGTGGGCGGTTAAGATGGGCACTGCTAAGAACGGGCCCGCTCCTTGAGCACTCATCTCACGCTCGGCCCCGCGCTCGATATCGATTGTTTCGCGCACTTTTTGTTGTTGTTTTGTTTTTGTTTTTTGTTTGCTTTCGCTCCGGGTGATCGTTTATCCGGGCGCGTACGTTCGCGTGTGTGGACAAGTGGATGGGTGGGTGGGCGGGCGTTCGTCGTTCGATAGTCGGCGGCGATGGACCACGCGATTTGACGCGCAGGTTTGACACGTATACAACAACAGAAGAAAAAAAAACGGCGAATTTGGAGGGCTTGTTGGGGTGGTTCAAAAGAACACGGCACGGAAGGAGAAGAAGACGAAGAAGAAACAATAGAGCACACACTGACACACAGACGGAGACACGCGCGCGCTCTAGAACACACACAAACACTGTAGATATCTCGAGTTCGATCGATTTCGTTGGTGGGCGTTGGTGGATGGGAGGTGGAGGTGTCGAGCACAAGGGAAGCTGGAGGGGGAGCTTTTTTGTCCGTGTTTATGGTTAAACGGTTGTTAGATAACCACAGCTGGGACCCACAGGCGGACCTGTATCGCGGTGGGTGAAATACTAGTACTAATACTGCACAAATCCAAACAAATACGTATTTTTAATCCTTTTTTTTTTTGTTTTCTTATTCGTATGTTTACTTTTGTTTCGTTTTTTGGCTAGACCGAACTAGAGCTGCTTTTGGTCTTGTTGGATTGCTTTCACACGGAGGGCGGTTTTTTGCTGTTGTTGGTTTGCTGTTCGCGATCACCACACAATCGCGGACGCAGAAAAGGCAGCACACACACACGCACGAACGTTAGAAGGCGACTATAGGAAAGTAAGAACACGCACAGATACACACACACACACACACATACACGTGAACAACACAGGGGGGGGAAACGCAAGCAGCTCGAGCGACACAAATCGGCAATCACTCTCCTGTGGGAGGCATTTCTCTATCACAATGATGTTGGGGGCGCTTTTGTTGTTGTTGCTGTTGCTATTTTATGCTTATTACACCGTTACTGTTGCGTTTGCGTCTGCCGATTAGAACACACTATCCCGCGCTGAGCGTTGGGAGCGTTTGCTAGGCGTTAGGGGGTTTGTAGGCAAGAAAGCGGCAGCTCTAACACTAACAGGGAAGCTGGAGGGAGGGAGCGCTTAGTTGCATTAATTGGTGTTGTTTGCTAGTGTGCAGCTCTACGTTTTTGATTAAACTTGCACCATTCACAATTCACACTTTGCAGCCATGTGTATGTTTGTGCTTTTCGTGCTGCTGTTTTCCTTCTTCACTGAACACACACACTGCTGCTGCTGCTGCTGCTGCTCGTAATCGATTTTCTTCCCCCGCGTTGGGCGCGATTGTTTTGCGCGTTTGCGAATCGCTGGCACCTGCAATAAACACACACACACACATACGCACGTGTTTCAGTAAGGAAGTAGTAGGCAAAATTCGACTCCCTTCGCCACTCCTAATTAGCCCAACAGTTTAAACGTGGAGAGCATTCCCATTGCCGGGTAGAGTACGCCACGGTAGCCAAAAAACCAATGGCAGCTTCCATTGCTACCGGCCCCCCTCATACCCTCTCTCTCTCTCTCTCGCCTTTGCCTTTGTTTTGTGACGCACCCGTATCGTCCCCTGCAAACACGATTTTCCCCGACCCCGATCCTGCCAAGCGCGTGTTTAGTGTCGTGTGTGCAATTTTGATGCTGCTGCTGCTGCTGCTGTTACTACTCCTTTACAGCCCTTGCTCAGCTAAGGTTTTGTTGAGGCAATCCTTGTATCACACACACACACACACACACACACACACACACGCACACACTCACACACATTCTGCCACCATCAAACAAACATCGCTGCTGCGTACACGCGAGAGGTCGAAAGGGACTGCAGACACAAAGGGGCCGCACCACGTTGGGGATTTTTTTGTTTTTGTGGGTGAGCGGCAAGTAGGGGAGAGGCTCACGGTGAGGCTCACGTTCGGAGAGAAAGGACGTCGACGACAAGGACCACCACCACCACCACCACGACAACGGCCGATGACGACGACGACGACGACGGGTTCGGTTCGGTTACGTAACGATATTGACAGATATGTATCTTGTGTAAGATTTCCGATACCTTTACACTGGCCGTTGTTGCTGTCGTTGTTGTTATGCTGTTCTGCTGCTTTTCTCGATGAGAAGAGAGGGGTGGATGGGGGGGGGGGGCGGGGTTTGGAGGTGAAGGATAGCCAAACTCTACGCGGCACACTGGTTCGCACTGTTTCGCTTTCCGCTGTATCTTCCCGTGTATCACGGTTTCTGATAAAAAAAACGATTCTTCTAAATCGATCGATGCGAACGAACCACCGGAGCAGGCCTTAACACTACAGACTCCAGGAATCGTGTAGGTGAAGAACAACAACAACAACAAAACCAGGGAAAAGTGTGGCAACATGAGAACATGCACGTGCACACACACACACACGCACACACACACACACACACACACAGATGGGAGGAAGTGTTTTTCTTGTTCTTTTTCTTCTTTTTGTTGTTGGTGAGCAGGTGGGAGAGAGTGTAAATGTTTTACCACCGTTTCGAGATTATGCAAACTTTCCACTTTCCAACGCACAAGCACCACCGCAAACCGTCGGGGGGGGGGGGGGGGGGATGATGGTGAAAAAGCCCGCTGTCCGTGACGGAGAGGGGCTACATGCAAGGGGTGCGGGGAAAGGAAGGGATCCCCCTCCCATTTGGGTGGGCGGCCGAGGGCGGGAGGTGTTTTTTGATGATTGTGTAAGAGCCTCTGTGGTGGTGGTGGTGGTGGCCACGTGGCCGACGGGTGGGCAGGGATACGTGCCTTTTCCACGAACGGGTTGAGCCGCATGTGTGTGTGTGTGTGGTTAGTGGTCGGTGGCCTGTTTTTTGTTTTTTGGTGTTATGATTTTTCGGGATCCTGTTAGCATCCCCTCTTTCCCTCCCAGGTGGGCACTAAAAGTTATGGCGCGTGTGTGTGTGTGTGAATGATTTTAACACTTTCGCCATGTTTCGCCATTTGTCTGCCTTGTTAGGTCTCCGATGGAACGCTGCAAACCAGGGGCGATTTGCTAGGTTATTGTACAACCTTCACTATTCTACACACACACACACACACACTCGTCGCCCGACGCTCTGCTCTGTCCTAGCTACGGCCAGGTGTACAGCTGTTTTTCGCTTTCGCCGCGAGACTGGTCGGGGACTGTGTGCAGCTTCACCGCAAGGACACACGCACCTGTACATGTGTATGTGTATGTGTGTGTATGTGTGTGTGCGTCTGAGGGAATGGTGCGGCGTATGCTAAGGCTGATCGGTCACTGATGTTGCACATTATGCACAACTATCTTATAGTTACCAATTGCAAAGATTTCTCACCATCACCTTCCAATCAGACGGCAATTTGTGTGTGTGTGTGTGTTTTTCTATTTTTCTATTCACTACTAGTTGACCATTTAGTTGCATTTTCATCACATGCATGGGTGAGTAGAGGCCGCGGATGTAGGATAAAAATTAGACAACGAACGATTCGAACTAGAAGGACCTCTTTTTTCGAAGGTTTCAGTCAGCATACACACACGCACACAAACACACATACCCCGCGCTAGGGGAGGACTGCTGGAAGGGTAGCTGGCCCATGTGCGCGCCCATGTAACAGGAACAATGGGTTGGGTGGCCCCCCTTCGAACGGCAAAAAGTGCGAAAGAACCTCGCGTGCTCCTGTGCACCAACTCCCTTCCCCTTTTTTTTCTCACTCCCAAAACGATGGCGGGTATCACGTAATCACAGGCGGGTTTTCCACTCCCCCAGCGTCCCCCAGCGACGTTTGTCTGGCTGAGCAGAGACCCCTTTGCAAAGTGGGGAAGCTTTTGCGGCCAGTGCCAGCCACTACTAGCCATTCTGGACACGCACTCGGTTCCTGGTTCACTATTTCCCACAGACTCACTCACGCAGGTCGTATGGTTTGGCGAGGGCAAAGGATATGCCGCGATCGGTGCAGTTTTGCAAATACGTTCCTCCGTTCTTCCGTGGTGCTGCTGTTTGCTTTAGCGTGGCCAGCAGTCACACACATTCACACAGGGCCCACCTTTCCTGGTTTGACGGAGGGTCCCACCGAACCGAAAACAGGAGTAAAAACTCAAGAACAGCACTCGCGCTCCTATGACCAGCAGCGGCAGGCCGTAGAATGCATAACACCTTTTTTCAAACACACTACCCCCTAGCGGATCGATGTTGCGAAGTTCCCGTTTGCGAAGTTCCAGACACTCGGGTGCGGGTTAGTCATTTTCCATTATTCAGCGAAGCTTTCGCCAATGCGCATGACACTGCCGAAGGTGGCCTCCGTGTGTTTGACAAATGTAGAATGGTAACAATACTACCAGCAGCAGCAGCAGCAGCAGCAGCAACACTGCGAGTGGCGCAAGGGGAGAGGAGCGGAGGGATGAAACGGGGAATGTGGAGGGGAGAAGCGAGTACCTTCATATGCACTTCGCAATTTTCGACATCTTTTTTTTCGGGGGGATGTGATTTGCTCTCGTGGAGTAGTCACCCCCGCAATCCCTCCACCCATCCCGTACCTGCATGCTCCATCCCCGTTGAAGAATGGATACAGGTTCGATCCCGAGGGAGTCCTTTCATTAAAAGATCCGTTCAATGGCGGATTGCTGTTTAATTATTAAAACCTATGTCGAGGATGTTGCATCACGCACGAACGAGCGCTAGAGCACGCGTGAGCGTGTAAGAGCTGTGCGAAGGAAGCATGTGTATTGCAGAGCGCGAATGGATGGCAAAAGAAGGTAATGGAGGAAATAAGCAAATCAGGCCGAAATGGAGTTGAGCTGCATACTAGGATTAAATGTATGTCTTAAAGCCTGACTGTATAAGAACAGTTATTGAACGCATAATTTCAACGAGCATCATTCGAACACTTTGCCATACTATAGTGGTAAAACTGAAAGAAGGACGCACAGCAAGGATTCATCCAAAATTTACCAACCGTCATCTCTTCCCTCAAAATGGATTCTGCCATCGCAAATCCTGAATCGCAACGATGGCAATCACTTAACGGCGTGGTGAGTTCCTTTTTTCAGGGCTCCACGAGGCCGCTTAGGGCTTAAAAAAATAAATTTGAGATTTTTCCTTCAAACCCTGCATACACCTGTTTAAAGCTACATTTAAATCTCGTGCCGTTTGCTTCGAATCGCGTTCCACTTCCACTCGATTCCTCTAAGCGACGTAAACGGTTTTTTGAAAAACAAAACCCTCAAAACCCTCGCTCGAAACTTCAAAAACCGTCGCAGGTACTTAAAAAACGTCACCAGCGAGGGAAATTTGCACCGATTTCAACGGTTTGGCGACGGTTTTTGAAAGTACTTGTGACGGTGTATGAGTTTTACTTTAATGTAATGATGTTTTGAAGGGCTTTTTTTATTGCTCTTTTTCCAACGCCTAGAGAGCAAGTCAGTGGCTTGAGTTAGTTTTAATTTTGATGAAATAAGCCGCAAATTAAACAAACGGTCACACTGTGCGCCTAAATGTATGCAATATTCACGTCGCGGTACTGTGCGTCCGTGCTCCTGTCAAACACTGGCAAACACTGTAACTACTGGCAGCACTGGTTTCATTGACCGCTCTGGCAGCACTGGCTTGGCGGTTTGGAAAAAGCCAAAAAAAAACAGCGTCGTCTGAATTCTCGCTTGTTTGTCCCGTTCGGTTCGCGCTCCGGGTTCGCCGTCTTGCAAACGTCGCCTTTGTCCTCCCCCCCCCATTGTACTCTGTCCATTCCGTCTGCCCCCCGTACGGGTTTGTGATAAATCCTTCCTGCTGCGCTTGGCCGTTCGTGCGTGTGCGTTGCCTGCGTGTTGTGCGTCTTTCTGTGCGTAAAATGTCCTCCAAGCGAAAGCCGGACGGTACGAAGAAGGCGGTGAAGAAGCGTAAAAACTCGGAGTCCAACTATGACTCTGACCTGAGCGACGAGTATCCGCGGGCGGGCGAACCGTCGACCCGCGAGGTGGTGGTCGAGGAGCTGCGACCGATGGAGAAGCTGCCGGAGGAGCTGCTGGCCGTGTACGACAAGGGCCCCGGCAAGCTGCTCATCGCTGGCATGGTGTCCTGGGAAATGACCGGCAAGCGGGACTCGAAGGGTGTCACAAAGATTCGGCCGAATCTGTTCACCTTCCATCGGTTCACCGGCGAAACGGTGGGTTTCTTTTGTGTTTATCTGTTTTCTGCCATTTCGAAACATTTGGCCCTTTGTGTGCATCCTTTGCCGCAATTGGTTCAGTGGTGCGTGTGAATATTTGTGTGCGCGCGTGTATGTGTGTGTGTGCGTGGCCATGTTTCTCCCCCTTATAACATCTCATGTTTCTTTTCCCACCCCATTCGTAGTACCGTTCGATGGCAAGCTTCTGTTCTGCCGCGCACTCGGTTTTAATTGATGAAAACTGGAAAGCTTTTACATTCGGTAAGACATTTTGTTGCCGCGTTCTGTTCTGCTGCCTGTGCTGACTGGCCACTTTTGTTTGCACAACCCCCTTTCCGCAGGACGCAATCAGCTGAGCCAGCTGGGCCACGGCGATACGGTGACGTGCGAGAAGCCGACGCAGGTGGCCGACTTGGCCGACTTCAACGTCATACAGGCGGCGTGCGGTCGGAACCATACGCTCTTCCTCACCGACACCGGCACGGTGTACGCGTGCGGCGACAACAAGAGCGGCCAGTGCGGCGTCGGCAACAAGCTGCCCACGATCACCTCGCCCACCCGGATCAGCTACAACGGGCCGCCGATCATTAAGGTCGGCTGCGGTGCCGAGTTTTCCGTCATACTCGACATCAAGGGAAACTTGCACACGTTCGGGCTGCCCGAGTACGGACAGCTCGGCCACAACACGGACGGGCGGTACTTCGTCAACTCGACCAAGATGTCGTTCCACTTCGAAACGCAACCGCGCAAGGTGCTGGTGTACATGGAGAAGAACAAGGAGGGCCACGTGCTGCCGATCGAAAACGTTAACATTATCGACTTTGCCTGCGGCAACAACCATACGGTAGGGCGTTTTTGACACACAGTTCCTTTCAATCGCGTATGCTAGAAAAGATATTCTTTTTTTTATTATTTTCACTAGGTTGCAATCGACTCGAAGAACCGAGCGTACAGCTGGGGCTTCGGAGGCATCGGGCGTTTGGGGCATGCCGAGCAGAAGGACGAGATGGTGCCGAGGTAAGTTGGATTAAACCGTGTCGATCGATAGCATCAACTAATCGCTTGCAAACGCTTTGCCGTTGCCGCCCATTGCAGATTGATCAAATTCTTCGACACACAGAACCGCAAGGTGATGCGCGTGTTTTGTGGCTCATCGTACAGCCTGGCAATATCCGACATCGGCTCGCTGTACCTGTTCGGGCAGAACAAGAAAACGGGCGAGGCCAACATGTACCCGAAGCCGGTGCAGGATCTAGCGGGCTGGAACATTACCAGCATCGGCACGGGCTACACATCGATCGTGATCTCGGCCGACGATTCGTTGATTGCCTGGGGTGCTTCACCGACGTACGGCGAACTGGTAAGGGGGAGTGTGCCTGCTTTCATGATGGATGCGCTAACTCAACTAACACATGAATTTATATTTTTATTATTTTTTTTTTCTTTGCACGTTCTGCAGGGGTTGGGCGATTTGCAAAAGTCGTCCTCCACGCCGAAGGAGGTAACGCGCATGGAAGGCATGAAAATCCCGATGGTTGCGCTTGGCTACTCGCACTCGATGCTGCTGGTTAACACGGAGCACGAGAAGACGAAGGAGAAGTACGACAACCTGCCCGAGTTTGTCGTCTAGTTGCGTCGGGAGGCAAAGGGGGCACACCACCACCACACTACTATCCGTCTTGAGACTGCCGGCAGAAGAATGAAGAGCGAAGCGATGGGTTGTGTGTTCACCAGCCCACCAGCACCGCACTATTCTTCTTCTTCCCTCCTTTTGGCGCTCTTTGCGCGTTGCCGCTTTGAGCCAACCAGCTGAACCGAGAGAACCCTTCTCAATTACTTTTACTAGTATTAGTTTTCCATCAATCACTCCATCGTAACGTATATGTAATATTTTTGGAAATTAAACGTGCATTTAGCTTTTCCGGTCGGGACCGCTCCGTGTGACCGACCCAGGAAAAGCATGTATTTCCACCAAAAGCATCGAGCGCATTGAACAGTGAAACGAATAATTGAAAGAACTGTGTCTCACCCCCTTGTTGGAGGAGAAAAGACTTTTAGCTTTTAGAGTAGCTGTTGACAAAACTTGTAGCATAGTAGTATAGTCCTGAATAGTGATTACGATCGTTTGATATTTGTTTTAAATTGTATCTGTGTTTGTATCGATATGTACAATCTTATTTTGTGTTTGTAAAACAATTAGATCGATTTTGTTGAACCATGCTTAAACCTGGTGGAAATAGACGCGACATGTTCATGTAATGATGGTACACGCTGCATTTAAAGGGGTTTTCCAAGAGTTCGCATAGCCGTAAAACACTTTATTGACTCTTTCCTACGTGTAATGTAATGGGAATTGAACTCTATAGCACCCTAATTGGACAAATCCAATAGGAATTTTCAAGAAGCCATAGAGTGCAATTTTCATCCACATGAAGTTCATTTCCTATCAGAAAGAGTCAATGAAATGTCCCACAACTATGAAAACCCCTGGAACACCCTGTCACGTTCAATAGTTTGAAATTAATATTATT
Organism: Anopheles gambiae; assembly: GCF_943734735.2. Taxonomy (NCBI): domain Eukaryota; kingdom Metazoa; phylum Arthropoda; class Insecta; order Diptera; family Culicidae; genus Anopheles; species Anopheles gambiae. The sequence goes on from NC_064601.1 coordinate 16,168,517, forward strand.
TTTCTTTTTAAACGAAGTAGCTTAACAGAGCTCAACCGCTGGTGGCTGGTAGCAAGTGCCCCTGTTTAATCAAATTTTGAATTCGCACGTGCAAACCAAGTTAGCCGCACACGTGTGCACAGGGAAAAAAGCTCGCCAACAAAAGCTCACCCTCACGACAGTTCGCCCCGAAACGACGCGAACGGTGGCGAAAAATTGTGGCGTTCGCTAAGCATGCTAACACCGAACCGAACGCGGCGGCGCGGGCACGCATGAGCCGTACCGAGCACGCCTCGGAAAGCGCAAAGATTTGCCTTCAATGAACGGAAGCGCTCGGCCGACTGACAAGTGCAGAAAAGGCAGTCAAACCGTTAGGCAGTGGCACCCGCGTCGTGACGGATTGGCAGACACAAGTTACACCAACACACAAAAAAAAAAAAAAACACTCAGAGGCAGAAATAATGAGACTTCTGCTGGTGGTGTGTGCCCCTTGAACGCATTGAGTAGCGCGGCCCCTTCCACCAAATACGCCAGGAACCTCTAAACAGGAGCAGCAGCGGCAGCAACAACTAAGAAGGATTTTTATAGTGTGTGGTGTGCTTTGTTCGCTTCCCTTCCCCGTTTTGGATTCCTCGACTATTGAACACGCCAGGATTTGATTGTGCGCCCGTTCGATTGTTCGACTGTTGGAGGCGAAAGGTGCTGGTTGCGCTTTTTTCTTCCCGACCTTCACGTCCGTGTGTGTGTGCGTGTGCGTGTGAGTGTGCATGGCGCACTGTACTTCACAGCAAAATTCGGTCCCATCAGGACATTGCGCGAGGACGGGTGAACTTTTTCCGCTCGCGCCGCCCCGCGTGTAAGAGGAGCTTTTGCTTTTTCGTACTCGCGAAAGTGTTTAAACGTCGGATGCAACAAGCAAGCAGCGAAGGTGGTGGAACGCGTGCCACCCTCGGCTGGTCGGTGAAGCAATAGTGAATTCGCACCAAAGTGGGTACTTCTTTGGCCACAACAGCGGGGAAGCAAATCAAAAAGTGCTGTGAGTGTGTGTGTGTGTGTATGTGTGCATCATCCATCCCAACGGAAAGGAAGCAACGCGCGATACGCCGTCCCGCCCCCTGCACCGACCACTCACGCAAACACACGGTGGTCTCCTGTGCCCCTCTGGCCTTCTGGGTGCTGCTACCTGTGTTTCTGCCTCCGTTTTTCTGCACAAGGACATCATCATCATCCATCCCGCTCCTAGCCCCTCCTCGAGAACCAGCAGTGAGCAACAAGGAAACGTATTTCAGCAATCGTACGTGTTCGAGCCGCCATTGCTTTTCATCAACCCGTAGCGCTGCTTTCTTTATTTTCTATTTTTTTTCTTTCTGTTTTCTAGTTGAAAAGCATTCGATTTGAGTTTTGGCCCCATAAAAGGAGCACCCATCATCCGCTTGAGCGAGCGCCCCCCCCCCCCCCTTTATTAACTATCGAAAAAGACAAAAAGCCTTGATTAGTTTAGTGAAAACCCCATTGTGATAACGATCTCTCTCCCTGTAAGTGGATTTCCATTCTTCTTATCGCTCTTTTTTTTTTCGCTCGCTCACTCCCATCGTCCTGTTGTTGCAAAAAGCTAGCTACACTGTTGATACACATCTAGATGTATGCCGTGTGCGCGCGCGCTGACGATGCGAACCGAAATTATGTTGGGAAAGCTTTTGGGGTCGGTCGGTCGGTCGGTCGGTTCGACTGCACACAGTGAGGGAAGCATTCCCGTGCAGTGCGTGTACCAAAGCCAAAGGCAGATAGTGGCTTTTAGTAGTAGTAGTGTGGCGACGGCGGGTGGTGGTAGTAGTAGCAACACCAGCAGCAGCAGCAGCAGCAGTAGTAGTAGCTTTGGCAGGACATGACCCTTTTTGGCAGGTGATGGATAGCCTGAATTCAATAAAATCGACCAATCGGTACGTTGCCCCCTGCGTCCGAGAGTTAGTCGGGCAGCCAAAACCCCCCTCGTGGTCGACAATTTCGGTGCCGTGCGGGCGGCAGCAGTAAGCGGTTAGAACTGGACTCCAGTCTGGCTGGCACTCCAGTCGGTTGGCCACGTGCCAATGAGGCAATTGGGCGAAAGTGCAACCCACAGTCACAGCTAGACGACCAAGGGTAATGTGTGTGTGTGTTTGCGCGAGGACAAATCGAAACTGCATGGAAGCGTCGATTTCGCGGAGCCGTTCAAGAATTTGTTCGCTTTCTTTTGCCCGCCTGTGGAGATTTTGACCTTTTGGATTGATTTCAAGTTCATTGCGTTTTTGCCCTTTCTGGCTAGCCAGGCACTGGACTGCTTGACAACCCTCTGCTGGTTCACCATTTAAAGGCCTCCAGCATCGCATCCTCTCACCACTGTGTTGATCACATTAACAAAAAGACAAATATGTATGTGTGCGCGTGTGTCCCATTCCAGGTTAACCCAGTTACAAAGCTCAAGGACAATGATTCGTGCGCCAGGTGTCCACCAAACTTCGGTGGCCGTGTGCGCGTATGTGAGAGTGTGTGCGTGCGTTACTGTGCAGTTGTACCGTTGGGGGGTTGGTGAATCGCAAGGACACACATATATTTGCTATATGCTGCACTGCCCATCCACCGTGTGCACCCAAGATTACAAAAAAAAAGAAAGAATATATCGTGATATCCTTGTGTAGTTCGAAACAACCCATGCCCCCTCCCCCCCCCCCCCCCCCCCCCCTGTCCCTCAACCTTCAAAACTGGAGAACGTCAAAACTCTCTTTTACCCGCGAATGGGTCGTTCTCTTCCTTGCACGGAGTTCATCTCTCAGTCAACTCTTTGTTCTCTCTCTCGCTCTCTCTGTCGCTCGTTCTCTCGCAGTGAAAGTCAGTGGCGTACATATCCTTTGCGCGCTTTGTACGCAAGCAAGAGAGCACACGCGGAAGCAGGCACACGTCGGTGTGGCGAAGGGGAGGAGGCACGTGCGCTGATCGAAGCAGCAGGCTGTGTTGTGTGTGGTGGTGGTGAGGTAGTGGTTCAAATAGCAACAGAGCAGTAACAAAAATCGAACCGCGAGCGACTCCTGCTCCCATCGATAATCATTCGTTGCTGCAAAAAAAAAAACGGGAACACACTTCCTCCTCTATCCCTGGCTGGCAGTAGCCCCAATCCTGTAAAACCGGGCAGGCAGGCCCAGGCAGGCCCAGGCAGAAGACAAAGTTTTTCGGTATATTGTACATCGCCCTCAAAACGGAGCGCCATCGCCGTTCCGCATCTAGTAATATCCTGCAAATGTGTGGCTGTGTGTGTGTGTGTGTGTGTGCGTTTGTGGTGCAGAAAACATATAATATCCCATTTTCCCAACCCGCTTGGCTTGTAAATCACATGCTGCGCTCTCCGCTCTCCTCCCTGTGGGAAGGGGCAGATGGACGAGGGGGTGGTGATGGAGATGGTGGTTAAGATTTGCTGGTCGGTAAGGTTAGGGGCGCAGCGCAGTGAATGAATGAATGAATGAAATTTTCAAAACTAGGACACTGGCGTGCTCGAAAAGCCGTCTCGGGCTGAGAGGAACATACTGCTGGTGCGCAAACTTCTTGGAGGGGAGCGGGATCGTGTGGGTGAGAGTGGACAGGAGAGCAGTGTGTCAGGTGGAGGAATCGATGGGTTGGAGGTTGTGCCTGTAACACAGGCGTGTGTGTGCGCGAAAAAGGAACGGTTGGTGGTGTTCAAAAACACACAGAAGGGCGACATGTGTAAGCAATACACGACAGCAGCAGCATTGTCGGCCGCCCATCTTTGCCCCACATCTTTGGTGGTGGTTGCTTCACATAAAATATGCATACGATCTGCAACCGTAAAGAAGGACGACTCTGGGCAATTTAGTGGCCATTTTAAAATCGAAGTTTGGCAAAGGGGTTTAGCATCTCCTGGCATTCATATTTCATTTCATTCTGTGGGGAGCGCGCAAGTTAGATTAGTGTTTCGATACATCGATTAACCCACCCTCCCCCATACATGTGTGTGTGTGTGTGATAACGTCGATAACGTCAGCCAGTTGTTTGCCCACTTTACGCCAAAGATGGCTAAAGTATCTTAATTACTCGCTTGTTTTCATTATTGTTACTGCTTAAAACTTGCAAATTTCCAACCTAACAACTGAATTATTAATTTAATTTCTCTCTTTCTCCCTCTCTCTTTCTCTCTCTCTCTATCTCTCTCTCTCTCTCTCTCTCCGCTCTCTCTCTCTCTCTTGTCTCTTTCCTCTTTGCAGTACAAGCAATAGAATATCGCCGAAGCAGACTGGTGGACGTGGCAGCGGTTACCGGTCGTGATCACGTGGCCAGCAGATGAAAATTAAGCTTTCCAACACTTTTGCCCCATTTAGCTAATTGCAATTTGCATGTGCACTTTTGCGCTGCACACCCGTTCTCTGTACCCGCCCAAACTGGCCCACACATTGCGCGGCACAGCCACACAGCCACAGGAGCAGTGAACGCAACAAACGCAGTACGCAGTAGCACTGCCATGCACGTGCATCCCGCCGTCGTCCAGCGGATTTATGGTAACGCCAGTGGAATTGAAAGAGTAACCTCCCGCCTGCCACGCCTGAGTCACCTAGGAATTGTACGCAATCACTGTGTGAATTGAGGCTGGATGCGCACTACCGTTGCGGCGCATTACACCGACCCCTGACCGGACAGGACGGATTAAGCACGAAAGGATACACACGACAGTGGTGGGAAGCAGCAACGATAATAGCTCAAAGAAGCGCAACACCCCCCCCCCCCCTCCCTCCTTCGCGTTCAAGAAACCACACACCGCTGCCGCTGTTGTTCGCCTTTCCGATGAAGATCATTAAAAGCGCGTGAAATGTGTAATCGCTCAGCGCGGCGAACAGTTTCGAGTGGCGTTGCGTTCAACGATGTATTTTGTTATGGATTTGTATCTCATCGTTTTGTGTCTGCTGGTCATCTACATTAAGGGTAAGTCTACTTCATCTATACCTTCCAGCGCCCCCGAGATCACATTATTGACAATCGTTTCTCGGTTTCTTTTTGTTTTTTGTTTCTTCTGTTTTCCTTCGACGACGCAACGGCAATTGCAGACAGCTTGCAGGGACCGCACGAGAAACGACTGCTGAACAATCTACTGGCAACGTACAACACGCTCGAACGCCCGGTCGCCAACGAGTCCGATCCGCTGGAAGTGAAGTTCGGGCTGACGCTGCAGCAAATAATCGATGTTGTGAGTATTGCCCGTGCCGGTGGTGCTCCCGTTGTGACACTCACACCCCCTCCGTAGCTCTCTCTGGCTTCAAACCAAAAAAAAACCACCTATTGGGTTTTTCCGTTTTGTTTTCCAATTTTTGGGTTTTGGTTTTCGGTTTTGGTTTTGTTCTGTTCCCCTACTGGACTTGGGTTTTTTTTAGTTTTGTACATTTTTACTGTGCCCGTCCGTGTCGATCCGCCCGCGCGCGCTCACGGATTTCTGTCGTACCGGGCCGGGCTAGCCACGTACGTGCGTGCGTCCGTGCATTTTGCTTAGCACTGCAGGGCTCTGCGTACAGGGCACTCTGATACCTGTGTATACCATGTGTATACCTCTCTCGTGTTTATGTATGTGTGTGTGTGTGTGTGCGTTGTGTGTTGCATTATAATCAAGTTACCCGTTATTGAACCTATTCTAGGACGAAAAAAATCAGATACTCACTACCAACGCTTGGTTGAATCTGGTAAGTGGCATGTACCCGGGCGCAGCGACACGCTCTTCGCAGCATTATACCATAAAATATCTCCAACACCCTTGCCAGGGGTTTATTGGATTAGGAAACACACTTGTTTTCGCAATTGGGATGATGAAGCCTATATTTATGAACAGTTACGCCTACTTAACCCCGCGCGTGGGAAGTGGGGGGGGGGGGGGGGATTGTGCGGGATCATGAAGGGATGACTTCTTCCACTGCCGCCTGCGGAAAGCACAAACCGTGCAGAACAAACTTGTGTCAAACTTTCTCCTTGCTCTTTAAACTATTCTCCGGTTCTTTATCTTTCACAATCTTTATCGTTCGATATTAGTTACTAAACAAACACACCAACACACATACACAGCTCTCGTTCGCAGGGAGCGCGGAACAACAGTTTTAGTGTCAACTTCTGAGGCACAAGAGCTTGCTCCAGCTTACACTTTATGGCTTTCAACGGTTCCTTATCTTTCGATGTTGTATCTTTCGTTCAATGCATGCTTCTTTTTTTTCTCAATCACTGAGGTACACAACAACAAAAAACATAACATGTGCACTAAATGTGTACTATTTTTACAAACACACACACACACACACATACAGCGACACAAAAATCCTATACCCTGCATAACAACGGAAGAAGTCATCCTTTCTACTCGAACGCCTCGCCAGCCCGCTAATGACAATGGTGGTGTTACTAGTTCTAATACGAAGCATATAAACAACCAACCGTCCCACCCCACCAGTGCATTTTGCTATAAAATATAATTGTCGTGTCTTACTGGACTTTTCACTACTCGCTGTGTGTACTTACTTGTGATTTGTTGTTTTAACTAACCGAATATAAAGCTTAACCAAGCAACATCAAGCAAAAACACATGCGTAGTTGCGCCTAAAATTCCTCCCCGAGGAACGGTGCGCGGAGTCCGCGTTAAATAGTTCGTAATCTTAAAACTGGGAAAACGTTTCCCACTAAAACAAACACTCCATCATTCCCCTGCCTAATTAACTATAAACCATATGCGTAGCAAAAGCCCAGCAAAGGCTTTACTAACTAAATAGCAAAATTAAAGCTTCCCTCACTTAAAAAAAAAACAAACAAACTACTAATTTAAACAAGTGTTAAACATCAAATAAAAACCAGATATTTAATTGAAAATAAAAATGCGCCTAGGCTATTTGGCATCTCTGTTTATGTCGCTTTTAAATGGGTACATGTCATAATCATAGATTTATCGTTTGTAATATAATAAACTTTTTGTTTTGTTTTGTAATCGAGTTTCCTCACAAAGCAAAAAAGAAATGCAAACCCCTCGAAGACAATTGTCGATGATTTGCGACGTTTCCTCTTTTTCACAAACCTTAATCAAGATCCTAATACTCATAATCTGCATGTATTTACTAAACTCGATTTTCTTCGATTGTGCGTGCGTGTGAAAGTTTTGTGAGGGCCGGTGGCCAGCGTGTTTAGCTTCACCTGGTGTGTGTGTTTTAGATAATACCTAGCTGATTTATTAGGAATAATGTTAATCTCTACGTGTCTGGAAATTTTTTTTTTTAACCATTGATTTTGATTCTTACCCCTTACTCGCTACCTCACACCCGTGTTTTTTGCATTAGTATTATAATTATTATGATTATATTTATTATCATTATCATGACACCAAGCAAGCGCATTGCAAAGCGATCCTGCAGCGTACGATTTTGAAATCACCGATCTACACGGTTTTGTTATTACCATTTTACTACTTCCTTTTCGATTCTTTTCGTCTCTTTTTTCTGTCACCTATTGCCCCCTCCCGCCCTTGATAAGCTCTGTTTGATAGCACCAGCGGATTGTTTGTTTATTTTCTCTTATCGTTTGTCGTTTGTCGTTATTTGTCAGTTTTTCTTATGCAAATAGCGTTTGTTTCCTTTGATTTAATCCATTCATTTCTGCAAATTGATGATTGTAGGACGAGAAGAATCAACTTTTAATAACGAACATATGGCTGTCGTTGGTAAGTTACACGTCTTCACGGTAAAGTTTGCATGCTTTATAAACGGACAAACTATGATTAAATATGCAAAGCTCACAAAAACAAAACAAAGTTACTCTAATATCGCCCACCTATACCTTAGACCTTATCTTACAAAAGCTTAGGAGTGTTTGGATGCATAGCGTTGCGAACGAGTTATTTCATACCGAACCTTGTTTGGCTCTCCTAAAGTATGAACTTTAAAAAAAAAAACAAACAAACACAAACATACACAAGCCAGCTTCCTAGGGTACTCTGCGTACAGTTGCATAGTTGCTGCCATCTTTCTATCTCCCTTAGAGCCTCTGTACGATTGGTTAACTACTATTTCTACTCTTTATACTATTACTATTGCTGCTGTCACTATTTCCTATTACAAAATCTTCTACTATCTAGCTATTGGTTTGAATGTAGCTGGTTGAACACATGTACATGTACAATTATTACACCTGGTTTTTGTCCTCGTTACTGTTATATCGTCTAGTGCTTTGATCCGATTGGAACTGTGATGCTTCAGAACAGAAAGATTTTGTTCTGAAAAGTATCCATACGTTTAGTGTGTGCTCTATTTTGTCTCATAAAATATGACGCTGTTTGAAAAAGGGAAATAATAATCTCTGTTCACACAAAAAAAAAAACAATACGGCAGAATTAATGTCCTACAATAGCTAGAGTTTAATGTAATGCTCTTGTATTATAATAATAGATGATACTTATTGTCTACAATAAGAACATTAATTTTTTTTAATAAAAACATCAGTTAGCAAAATAAGAGATGAGTTATTACAGTTATCGTTAGAAAAGGTGGTCTTTGCAGCCATAATTTCAGCATCCTATACTAGATATTTGTTCACCGTGTACGTATGTGATACAACGTGTCTCGGTGGTCGAATTATAAACCGTACCGGCTATTACAAGCCCGGACAAAGGAGCCTTTCCCGTTCAGACCGTGCGTCATCCTATTTTAGCAAAGGGGATTACATGAAAAAATAGTTTTAATTTGGGTGTCCGATGTGTGTGTAACCCATGAGTAGGTTGGATATAATGCCCTAAACAAGACGAAGAAGGTCTGTAAGAATTATTACTATAAAACACCAATGTTTTTGAATATAGATAAAGACTACTTAGAATTAAAATATTTATGCCGTTTTTTCAACATAAAACCACATTAAAAACCAATTTACAATTTAAAAAAAAACATTTTCTGTAAAATTAACCTAACTGACAATAATGCACTCGATCATATAAATATGATACACACTAAACACAATACCTATGTAATTTGATATTAAAAAAAAAACTTCACCGTTGAAATGTTGCATGAGCTCGTGTTGTGTTTGTAGTTGTAGTTTGCGGTTTTCAATTTCCCCAGTCTGATACAAAAGTAGCGTAGTGTGGAATGCCATTAGCATATTGTCCCGTTATGCATTTGAGTCTTGTTGCATTAGCTTTGATGGAACACTTTTCCCTACTCTGTCCGTTGCATCGCAACTGGTTCGTTCTGGCCAGATCCCAAAGGCCTGATTGACGTATCGATCGACGGTCGATCAGCTCTCGGCTTGGCAGTTATGGCTGCCGCCCCTTCTGCATGTGGTGCAAATGCCTGGCTAATAATACTCATAATGCTACTACTACCGCTTCTACTCGTAAATGTTCATAAATATGGTTATCGCAATGGCTTCACAATATATACTATATATGATACGTAGAACCAATAGTTGTTTTGTACACTAAACCAATCCCATCAACTGGGGAGGTGCTCTTACCTCCTGGGTCGATGGCACGCGTGTGCTGCTGCCAGCGCAACACGGTGGGCACGTGCTGCATACATCTGTCTGGCCTGGCCCTCGAAACCAAAATAGCTCTCCACTGATTCAATTTTCGTGGCGACGGCCCATTATAGGAATGGAACGATTACAACTTGCGCTGGAACGATTCCGAATACGGTGGTGTGAGGGATTTGAGAATTACCCCGAACAAACTCTGGAAGCCGGACGTGCTGATGTACAACAGGTAGGGGGTAGCTGAAAATGAGGCTGTTATTGTCGCAACCCTTCTTATCGCTTAATCGCTTTCCGCTTAACCCCTCCCACGTCTGCAAACATTCCAGTGCTGATGAAGGATTCGACGGAACATATCATACGAATATAGTTGTGAAAAACAATGGAAGCTGTTTATATGTTCCTCCCGGTATTTTTAAGAGCACGTGCAAAATCGACATCACGTGGTTCCCGTTCGATGACCAGCACTGTGAGATGAAGTTCGGCAGCTGGACGTACGATGGCAATCAGGTAGGCGAAACTGTGGGTCCTGCTAGCGCCTCCTAATAGTCTCACAGTCCAAAAATGACAAGAATGACTAATTATTGATTGATTTTTTCCAATTCCAGCTGGATCTCATACTCAACTCAGACGATGGAGGCGATCTGTCGGATTTCATCACGAACGGCGAATGGTATCTGATAGGTATGGTATTACCGCACATGCTGCTGATGTCCGTCACTTCGTTGTCTACATCTATGCACTCTTGTCCACTTCACAGGAATGCCCGGAAAGAAAAATACAATAACATATCAGTGTTGTCCCGAGCCGTACGTGGACATAACGTTCACGATACAGATACGGCGACGGACACTTTACTACTTCTTCAATTTGATAGTTCCATGCGTCTTAATTTCTTCGATGGCCCTGCTCGGATTCACGCTTCCACCGGACTCGGGAGAAAAGTTGACCCTTGGTAAGTGTACGGGGAGTTGGGAAGAGTGTTTGCAGCTGCCATCTGCGACTACTGCCGGCGTCGCGATCCTCGTGGTTCAAAGATCAGGAAAACACGTGGCCGGCCTGTACATCCGATTCGACGCATTCAACCAAATCATCTGCTTGGCCCCTTACATTCGTAGATTCTTGAAGCCATCGATCCATTTCCCCAGTATTGTGTGTTATTGCCGAATTCTCACGACACAGGGCGCATTGTTTTGTTCGATACATGCATTTAACGCATAAACACCATCTGCCATCCTTCCACCGATTTGGGGCAATATACTCAAACTCAGCGCACTGCCCCCGTCCTGTCTGTTATAAGGTCCCAGGCCACCAGTTAAATTTCCATTCGTCTTACAAAACCATGCATAGCATGACGATAACATTCGAACACGGGCGAGCGCCATAAGCGGCGTGTAGTACGTGATATGTAAACTAAACCGACTTCACTTTCATTTCAGGTGTAACTATACTGCTATCACTCACTGTATTCCTTAATTTAGTTGCGGAGACGTTACCTCAAGTATCCGATGCAATTCCGTTACTAGGTTAGCCGATACTGAACTCATCCATTGCTAGGCATTTTGTGATGGTTTTTTGCCCCGTTTGTTTCATTTGTATTGTTTGTTTCTCTCGAGCTCCTCCACCATTTTTTCGATGAATGATTTTAGCTGTTATCCCGAATAACTGTGTAATTGTCTTTGTGTGTGTGTGAATGCTTGGCTTTGTCAATTTACGTTGATTGATATTGTGGTGATTTGTCTACTGTCGAATAGCTGTTTTGCCGGGACCGTTGGCAGAGCGTTTCTACGCATTAGTGCAGATTTCAAATCCCAAGTCATAATAATCTCAAGTCTAACCATTCTAATATATATGCGATGTGTAATGAGACAAGCGTTAAGCAACCAATGCCTAAAGAAGCAGTACATTTCGTGAACCTTCCGTTTTCGTGTGTAAACGATGGACAAAAGTTTAGCTCCAAACAATTTCCTTTAATGTCATTTGAAGATTTTTCTGTTAGTACTCTGGAGAGTATGTTCTTATTCTTTTTGATATCTATCTCTTATACCTACTCCCATTAGCCTCTTTACAAAACTGTTCTAGCACTAGATTTACGTACTTTCTTTTCCTCTCTGCTACAATGCTCTATTATTACACATATTTACGTCACTGCATAGTAGTGTACGCATTTCCTTTAATTTAGTCTACCAAATTCTTAATCTTAGTGTTATCATTTGCAGGCTAGTTGCAGATTACTAAATTGCATGATTTAGATGAACGGGGTTGCCATTCTATTTACTTATTCTGCTTTTTTATTCCAGTTAGCCATTCGTGGCACAATCCTTTTTGTCTATGTGCATCTTGTTCTACCTCTGTCTCTCTTTCTATCACTTGTTATATAGTGGCTTGGTTTTTCTTTTCATTTGTGTGTAGTTTTCAGGTTTTTTTTTCTTTTTTTTTTCTTAGCAGTCATTTTTTTATTTCAATTACTGTCCGGAAATTCACTAAACAGTAAAATGCCTACTAACATATCCGTTTCATAAACTCTTAACCAACAACTCATGAACAAAACTTAAAACAAAACATAACAATCACTAACACAGCCAATAAAGTGTTGCCTAAATAAATGTTCAACTGATGCAAGGGGAGGTTTAACGGATGTATAATATTCACTAACTAAGGCGTAAATGAAACTAATTTAAAAATGTTTATGCATAAACCACTACCAGTAGGACAACACTTTTGCTTTCTTGCGTTTACTCTGTGTAGTGTCATCAGTGATAAATTTTGCTTCCTTGCTTTACTTTTCCAATTCAAATGACATTCTGCCAAAAAAAAACAGGGAGCCAACTCCCCGGTGTCTCGGTGTGTTTGCTGCTGCTGCTAGGCCAAATCATATTGCGGGCAAATCATTACGATCAGTACCCGGTTCCGAACACTGTGTGGAAGCTGTCGAACAAACATTATGGAAATATGGCGTCGTCGTTGTCGTCGTCGTGGGTTGATTTTAGTTGTTGGTCTCCCCCCCCTCAACACACAACAGTTAAACAGTGCCTAACACACCTGTCTACCATCCTGACCCGAACAAAAGATCGTGCCACGAAACTGCTAAGGATTGTGCCAATGAGCAAAACCTGCGGTTAGCAGTCCTATTTTAGAATGTGGTATGCCTGTACCGGCCTCTCGATTTGTGATTCATTAGACAACTTGCTTTTGTTGCACACTACCGATCCAGTGAAAACAGAGAGAGAGAGAGAGAGAGAGAGCGCGCTTACAATGTTCAACGATTTAAGATGATGTTTTTCTTGTTATTTTTTACAGGACTTACTATACTGGTATCTCAAACTGTGTTTTCATTATTAGTGGGACATGTTATTACGAAAACGAGCGAAGCAGTCCCTTTGCTAGGTATAGCCTAAAGAAAGTAGTACTATACAAACCAAACCAAACAAAAAAAAAACATATTTGAATACAAACAAACAAATCAAAACGTATATTAATATCTATCCACTCCTTCCACGCCCTCAAGCAAATAATCAAAACAAAAACAAAAGGCTCTACTAGTAGCTCTACTAAGTAAACCTGGATAATTCAAAAACAATTTCCATCTTAACAGAACTTAATAATAAACCAACTGGTGAATGATTCGGCATCATTCCCGCTAACCGGCAGTGCGCGTGTGCGTGTACAGGTGTAAAATGCAGCTCGACCTAAAAACTAAGCGATAAGAGTTCGTATGGTGTGCCACCCCCACCCCCTCCCCCTGCACAACCATACATGCCTATGTATGAATCCACATATTTTACTACAATTACTAAACGAACGTATATAACGCTAATCAGTAAACTGTAGCTTTCGAGGTACTGAACATAATTATGTACAAACAGACGTTACCCAGCCGCAACTGCCATCTCAAACCTCCGGATTTAAACAACACTCTCTTAACTTGCTACCATATCATATCAACCATACACACACACACACATCCTTGCGTCCCTGGTACATTCCACCATCCCGAGCACAATACCATAAATCATATAATTCTCCTCCAAACATCATCCTCACAATCATGCATATACACATAACAAGCTTGCCACCATAATTTCGGGTGGAACAAGATGTACTTATCCTGCCACATGCTCCTCCACCCCTCCCTTGCAATTACTCGCATGGTTTGTTTTGTTTGCTTTCTACTACTCACATCCACCTCTGATCTTTCCGTTCTGTTGCAGAGTTTGCCCGTAATTTTAGTGCATTATTTCTGTTTCATTTTGAATTTCTTGGGTTCGTTTTCTCGGGCGTAGGCTAATGAAAGTTTTGCACAGTTTTCCCGTCCCTGCGCGCTCGATCCCTCCCCCTTTTAGAGTTCGATGATGAGGCGAGCATTAGTCACATCTGGCCCTTCCACCGATCGATTCAAGGGTTTGTCGCAGATGTTCAAGACATTATCCATTAACCGACAACACCACCTGTTCGGGCATAGAGTATGGTTTTTTTTTTACGTGACGAAGTATCTATATGTGGGTGTGGGTGTGTGCGTGTTTGCGTTTTAGCAAACGATGATTCGATTAAATAAATCAGTGCCTATCGCAAGGCATTTGGGCGTTCAGACTAGGGCACACAGAATTCTGAGCCGATCCTGGGGTTCGATATTGCAATGCAGCTCCCCTCTGTCTCTCTTTCTCTTTCTCTCTTGGTCTTGTTTCACTGCTCAGCTTGTTAGGGTTTGTGCGTTTGTGCTTTTTTTAGCGGTGTTGTGTTGTGTCTCTGCGATTCCAGTTTGCTTCAAACCTTCCAAATGTTCACACAACAAAATCCACTGTAATGTAAATACATATTTGTGCTACTTCTGTCCTTCTACTGCTGATAATGTGTAAAGATATTTTTTTTTAGCTGACCAAAAGTTATGCGCTCTATTGAGTTTCTGTTTGAAAATGTGCTTCACTTTATATGAGTTGTTGTCATTATTATTTGTCATCCGCTAGCTCTTGCTTATAGAAGACTTCACATCTCCCCCCCCCCCCCCTCTCGCCCACCCCGCATCCAAAAGTGTTGATAATCTGCGTATGAATTCTCAAACCACCTGCAGCTCGCAAAACGCTGCGAAATGTAGTGAATGTACATACCGCCGACATCATGGCGAATCATATATCTCGCTCATGTCCCACTAATGATGAAAACACAAAAGAGAGAGAGACAGTGGTTCAGCCAGTGTAGCAAAAGTTATTGGTCTACCTCTCCAGTTACTATAATGGAGAGCCAATATCTCTGGCACGAAGAACCGCACAGATACTTCGAAGCGTTCTAGGTCGATGATTTTTTTTATTTACATTTTGTCACCTCCCTATAGGCAAACCAACGCTTCGTTACTTTGTTCGTTACTTGAGACAAGTCAATCATGAATGTCTGACGAGGAAATTACATACGTTGCTGCTCCTCCCTTCTTAATCGTGGGTGTGTTTTTTGGTCGGAAGTTAACCGCAAAAATGTCCGCTACAGTACCAGCATCACAAAACGGAAGTTGCTGTCGGAATGTTGATTCTTGCCAATTTTGTTTTTACAATCCATCAAGCCACTCTCATCACCGACGACTGCATGCTTCTCGGCTCAATTCTACGTAATGTCACACGCCCAGTCCCTAGTCCTGTGCTACTAGTGCTCTCTGCATGATTCCAGCATGTTTATAGAATTTCGTATTTTTTGTTGTTGTTAGTTTTTGTTCATTTCAGTTTGGTTTTTGATTATTATCCTTTCGATGCATCATTGTTGTCGGTTGTTGGTTGTGTGACGGATTCTATCGTTCGCTTTCGATTTTTGGAATGATTGTTTAGTTTATATAAAAAAAAAAAACAGTAGTTTGCCTTTTCCATCTCAAATTCTGCCTGTCGTTTAGTGCACCACACTTGGCTCGCTCGTCCCTAATTGTCTTTTTTTTTTGTAATGCAACACATTCCAGGAACGTACTTCAACTGCATTATGTTCATGGTCGCCTCGTCGGTCGTGCTGACGGTTGTCGTACTGAACTACCATCACCGGACCGCCGATATCCACGAGATGCCTCCCTGGGTGAGTGGCCGCACGCACTGCAGCGAGACCAAGATGTTAGTTGCTCATCCCCCCGCTTTTGTTTTCCACCGCAGATCAAATCCGTTTTCCTCCAGTGGCTTCCGTGGATACTGCGGATGGGTCGACCGGGGCGAAAGATCACGCGCAAAACCATCATCCTGAGCAATCGGATGAAGGAGCTGGAGCTGAAGGAGCGATCCTCGAAATCGCTGCTAGCGAACGTGCTGGATATCGATGACGATTTCCGCCATCCCTGCTCCGGCATTTCTGGCTCGACCACCGCAATAGGAGGGTCAGTGTAAGTAAAGCTTAGCGGCTGGATGAAACCCCTCCAATGATACCGTTTCTTATTTTTACCTTCGAATACCACCCTTGTTCTGTTCACCGACGTAGCTTTACGCGTCTAACAACGGTCGAGGAGCAGAACGTCAGTTCCGGATGTTCGCACAAGGATTTGCACCACATACTGAAGGAATTGCAGTTCATCACGAATCGCATGAAGAAGGCGGACGAGGAACAGGAATTGATCAGCGACTGGAAGTTCGCGGCGATGGTTGTTGACAGGTAGGGGACATCGCCATTAGTGTCAGTCACGTGAACCCTTCCGCGAATCATGAGTAACGAATTTGGTTATTCTTGGATGATTCTTGGAATTCACGAAACTTTTGAAATTGATGAACCACAGCCAGAAAAATGTAAAACGATGACCACAGATTACATTTTTGTTGGGATAGCGTTGCGTGTGGAGATCCGCTTAAATTCCTTCAATTTTTAACAGTACAAGAATTTTGAAGATTTGTTATTTGGCGAGGACTTCCGAAATTCACTCCAAAATTAGATTACTTTTCTCCCTTTTCACTACTAACCATTTCCTGTTTGCGTTTTTTGCAGATTTTGCCTTTTCGTGTTTACATTATTCACAATAATAGCGACCGTCACTGTGCTTCTATCGGCTCCTCATATAATAGTGCAATAAATACGGCTTACTACCTGCGCGAGCAGCCCGCGGCAGACGGCAACCAAGCAAACCAAGCGAAGGGGGAGAGAAAACACAGTATATATACATATATACAAACACGCATAAAATATATACATATATTTTATAAATAAGTAGAGCGCGCGTCGTATGAAAATAGTTTGCAGTGATTCTAGTTAAAGCAAATGCGCATGATAGTGGGGGAGGAGCGAGCATTTTAAAAAGCAAAAGCGATTCCAATTATCAAAGCGTTGACGCCCTCGTACTGCCGAATTCCCCGTTTGCAGTGTAGCTTGCAAACAGCAAAACATCAATATAAAACACTAAGTGAAAATCGATGCCAAAGCACGGGCCCGGGACCGATTTCTTTGCGCGAGAAGGCCGCACCTTAGCTGGAAAGGTGTGTGTGTGTGCACGACCAATGTGAATAGAGCCCCCGGAGCACGACGCGCCGAAATTCGGATCGTCCCTTCGCCGGAGAAACGGGAGCGGCTCAGTGTGGCGTTTGCCGTCTATTTTACTGTTTACTTTCCTTTACCACGCGCTCTGGCACCATCCATCCCGGAGGCAGCACGAGCAAATAGACCACGAAAATAGGAAGTGAACCCGAGCGACTGCGCGATCGGTAGTTCCTTCTGCAGGCCGTGCTGCTCTGGTTTCTGTGTTCTATCCTTGGTTTTATCGAATCATTCATCATACTAACTTTCGTGTGTCTCCGTTATGCGTGAAAAACGAGTGAGAGAGGCACCAAGAGCTGTGTAAGATGCTGCTGGCTCATGTGAGGCACGACAAAAACCATCAGCTGATACAACCGATGCGCACATGTTCGTCGCACACACCCCAACCATCGACAGCCAACGTCATCTGGCTAGCTGCGCCACGAAACTCTACACCATCAATCGATGCAGCAAAGTAATTTATTGCAGCAAATCTACTACACATCCTGAGCAACAGGCTAGTAGAATCAAAAGAACAAAGGTTCCCCCTTTTTAAAGGAAACCGTAAATGGGGCAAAACAAAAACAAACATACAAACAAAACATTCGAGGGCTAATAGTGGTCGCCGTGATGCGAACTGCAAAACAGACTGCAATCAATGCTGCGAACGAACGTATGAGCACGTTACAAGAGTAAACGAATACCACCAAAAGCAAGCACAATGCGCGTAATGTAATGGAAACAACAGGGACAACAACATGGGTAAAGAGAGACACGGGAGCAGGACTTTTTTTTATGAATTAGAACAACGTATGAACAATGGAAATGATAAACAGCCAACAAACAAACAAAAACACGGCACCGATTGAAAGCGATAAAGGAAGGGACGCACGCGGGGAATAGAGAGGACGTATATTATAATCAAGCATCTTGATTTGATACGAGGACGCTGTTTGATACTGTAGTGTTGTATTTTTGGAACTAGTATACTAAGTGTACTGCAAGGGAAGAATAAGAAGAAGAAGTAGCAGAAGATAAATCGAACGACTTGATTAAAGTACTTTTATATTGAGGACTACTCATCTATATGTAGATGGTGTAATGGTAAATTATTTTAATTGTGTTTTAAACAAAACAAAATCAATACTTACAATGATAAGCAGGCTGAGCATGCATGGATGTGCACATAAGTGTACGTGTACGTGTTACGTGTGGAGGAAAAAGAGGGAATTAGAGAAACGGAGCGAAGGGGGAATAATGTAGAGTGAAGATTTAAGGAAGCGTTACTTTAAGTAGCAAAAGTTTAAAATCACGTATATGTTTAATATATGCGTGACAGAGGAAAAGCGAGATAGTGGGATACAGAGAGTAAAACAAAAAACAACTACAGAACAAACTTGTCATAGAGTTCGAATATAAAATTATAAATTTGCTCTTTCACGGTGCAAACTGCAAGCAAAAAAAAACTACACGACTCTCTTACTAGAAGAAGCAAATCGAATAGGTGCAACAAATAATTATGATAACAAAGAAATACAAAACTATATAAGAAAATACAGATAGGAGAAATATATATATATATATATATACATATATACTTAAATAAAGCGTGCGCGCGCGCACACGTTAGAATGCGCCGTTGCACCGTTGCAATCGGGTGAAAAGATGCTGCTCTGTGCGTGTGTGTCTGAGTGCGCAGGCATTGATATAGCAAACGGAAGTGTGTGAAACACACACACACACATATTTGGCAAACGCACTTTCACTTTCAGTAGAGGCAAGTTACGCGTGAACGTTATTCAAGAGTACCCAAATAGGATAACCGCAACAAGTCTGTCAGAAAATCAATGCAGCTTAGTGATAGGTTTCAGCTAACACGTAACGACAATGGGTGTTGTTAGTTGTTTGGATGCAACTGGTTGCAATGCAATACGCACACGGAAATGCCAAGAAACCCAAAGCCAAAAGATAAAGGAATGCCAAACTCACTCACTGCTGGGAAACTATTTATTACCAATTGAGATTGAACGGCTCTCACACATAGAGTACGCGAAGAAATATGCACACACATAAAAAACAAAAGCCAAAAAGGAATTCTGTTACAGTAGCGCCAGCGGGATGCGTTATAGCACGACGTTATAGCAATGTACTGCGACTGTAGGTTGACGTTTCTGGGGCGACTGTTTCCGTTCATTGTTGGACGCGAAATCGTCACGTACAGGTGTCAAAAGATTGTTAAAAGTAAGGGTAGTGGTGAGAGCTGTGCGCCTGCAAGGAGCAGCTAGACGACTCACGGCAATGTGTTATGTTAAATGATAGAGAATGTTTAGCGCATTGTCGGCCGTTTTGCAAAACGATGCTTTCGTTATTTGATGCGATGATTTTTAGAACGATTTTTTTGTTTTGTTCTTCTCTTTTAGTTGTTACGCACTCTAGTGTCTACTAAGGTACTATCTGTCACTACTATTCGTCATAGTGTGTTTTTGTGCTGCAGTAGCTGCGGCTGCTTCTACTACTACTACTACTACTACTGCTACAACAACTACTACTAATACTATCTACTGGTGACGCTGAAACTAAAACTACAACAACTACTATTACTAGGTACACCACACTACTTCAACTATTTACTAATTGCTACTAGTACGGTCACAACTGCAGAAGAAGAAAAAACCACGATGCTTTTGACATTATTTTTCGCCGACCTGAAGCCCTGCCTTGACAATGGGGGGACAAGTTTTCGATAGCGATGCGGGGTAGACCGAGCCGACCGAATCGAACCATGTATACTACTAACGCACGCACTACTCTGCAACAATAAGTGAGCGTCTCAATCAAAACTACCGAACTACACACTATTCGGTGCGCGCGAAAGGGAAGAAAATGGTGGCGTATAGTAGGAGGAGGGCAGCGATGCGACACTGATGCAAGGCGAACAATATCTTTACACTTAGAGCTGTCACTTACTCTGATATGTTCCTTGCAACAACAACAACAAAAAAGCCAAATGGTTTACACTACTTATACATGCATTTCAAAATTAGTCAGTTTTTTCACTATTTTACGTGCAGAGGCGGGGGGGGGGGGGGGTGGAGCAGCACTGCACGTTTTGTCGGACATTTGCTATTCGATTTATATACTTCCACACCTGCAGACAGAGCGCGACCAGAACCCACCAAATTGCGGCGTGTGATGCGACATATTGGCACGGTGTTTTGTACTTGTAGCTAAAATACGTAAATTCGGTCGAGTACACTGCAGATCCTTGCACCACTTCTGCTAGTTACGAAGACATCAGGAGAGAGCAAGAGCCATAAAAACGTCTTTTACTCGTAGGGTTTTACGCTATCGCTATCACTCACAAGACCAGGTCGGACAGGAATGCAAAATGGAACATTCGTAGTTTAAACATAATTTTAAGTCTGTTTTTTTGTTTGTCTCACACCAAAACTATAAAAAAACTGTGAGTTGCTCAACTCTACAAAGAATGCAAATCAAAATAGGGAAAAAGAAGATAAATAAAAAATTAGAAAAAGGAGGGTCAAAATCAAGCAAGTACATAGGTACAGGTACAGAACACACACACCTAGAAATAATTATATATTACTCTGGTAGCAGCATTTGTAACGTGCACAGCAAAAAAATCATGGAGTGTCAGCAGGCAAACCATTCCACTGCGAAGAGATTATAGTACAGTTCTATACTTATACATGCAGAAAAAAAGCATTTATACATACATAGAGGTATATATATATGTATATAACCAAGTTACATATATATAGGTGCATATTATATTGGTATATAATGAATATTTAATTTTCGTTACTCGTGATTAGGAAATGGTGGGGAAAGAGAGCAGGAGAGACAGAGAGAAAGAGAGAGAGTGTGTGTGTAACGTGGATTTGGTTTATGCTAAATTGGACAAATATCTTGCTATAGTTACACACGCTTCAAACGATTGCACCAGCGCAAGACGGTGAGCCACTTAGTGTTTTAAAATGTGTTCATATGGTTCGCGCGCAAGACTCTCGTAGCTAAAAAAAAACCCTCACCGTACAGAAACCGCAACACACGACACACCCATAGCCATACAAAAACACCAAGATTCAACTATAGTTAAAGGGTTCGTTTTACGACATCTGTTATTTCAGTGAGTCTTCCTTACCTAGGTCACGCGTTAAACGTTGTGTAGCGAACCAACCACTCGGTACTTCCTACTGCTCAAGTCTCAAGACAGGACAATTTGTTTATACGCGCTCTGCGCTTGCTGCACTGAGGAGCATCCCGTTGGTTCAATGGTTGACGTGCGGACGCTTGCGCAAGACCGGACCGTTATCCACTCCGGGAATAAGCGTGTGTTTTTAGTCTCGTTGCGTTGCAGCAATAAATGGAGCACCATCCGGTTGCGTTATATAGGGTTATATCGCTCTTTTAGGACTCCTAATTACATCAACAAGAAGAACGGAAAGATGATACTTTTCCTCATCTTGGATATACAGGATTTTGATCTGTATCTGCCCAAAATTGCAAGGCCATGGGAGAAACAGCCACAGAATTATAAAAAAAAATGTTAATTTCTTTGGCTTTTTAGACCGCCTGGTGCCCGCTAGTAACACGTTTCTCAAGTACGCTATATTTTGCAGCATTCAGCACTGAAGGTGCCCACCGTGCGCTCTTAGTAGAGGCATACACACAGCGATATTATAAACTTGCACCTACATATTGTACTGGAAACAATCGTGGTAAAACAACACACAGAACACAGCTGTGTGGCATAGACACAATATTCACGGGCCACGTGTATAAGCTGGACCCCATAAAAAGCAATGTACGGGCACACACGTAGCGAAGCTGTGTAGTATTGGTGCACGCAATAGTTTCTGTTTCGGCGGTTCTTTCCATTCCGATTGGATTGGACTCCACTATATTTGGACTCTAGTGGCCAAAATGTTATGATGATGCTATGATATATGAATTACCACACACAAACACACACATTAGCACTCTTACCAGGCACGGGATAAAGGAATTGCAGGAAGCATCGGTAATGTGGTATTTGTGTTTCCAGTTTACGTTGAAGATTCTAGCGACACACGACACGGATAATATTCACCATAAAGTGAAAGTGAATAGGAAACATTTATTTCGTTATACGAAGAGAGCAGCACCTGCAGACAGGGTTGTGTCGAGCAGCGAAAAGGCGGCGCGCATACGATCGAGTAGAACCGATGCACACCCGAGCGCATCGTTCCGTACATTATTACATTAAAACAATCGTGAGAGAACAATACTACTAATGCCCCCAAAATTAATTCTATTGCAACCAAAAACCAAAGCTATAAAAAAAACAAAGACAGATAAGAAAACAAACGTTAAAGCCAATCGAATGTGGCATCGAATGTCCACCGTAACGAAATTTTACCGTTCAAAACCGTTATTTTGTTACACGTGTTTCTTTCGACCTTATTAGCCCCCAGAACTTCCCCTTGTTACTTAAAAATTGAGGGAGGTGGGCGGCTCGCACACATTCACACACGCGCACAAAAACACACAAAAACTGGGACAATTTGCGTAGAGTGTAAAACTACTGTTACTGTTTGTATTTGCAGATATATTTATACGAAAGTCTACTTACTCTTATACTTATGGCATATTTTTCCGCTTCGGGAACGGCCCCCGCCGCCATCCCCGAAAGGTACACCTACAGAAAACACACACACACACACACACGCCACAGGAAGGAGAGATGAGCTCATTTCCTGCGGGTTTGAATACTACGGCTAGTTTACACACAGAAAAAGAAACTATTTATGTAACCAATTTTACATGTCCTTTCCGACGCGCCACTTTCCATTTTGGGGAAGAGAGATTTAGCAAAACGTGCAGACAGCAGCAGAGAACGGTAATAGGCGTAGGGGGAATAGGAAAGAGGCACGCGCGGAGAGGAAAAATTTCGTTGATGGATATTCCGTGCTACCCGTGGTAGTAAACGACGTCAGCCATTCCCTATGCGCGATCACTCCCCGGTGCAACCACTACCTGTCGTCGACGGTCAGGTTCGCTCCAACACTCTGTAACACACACCACACATTCATTCATTTTCGAATGGAAACCCGGTTGATCGTACCCCAAAAAAAGTCAACCAAAACAGTAACGATCCTATCGTGACGGAGTGTAGAGCGTACTTTCCCCGAATGGGAAGCAACCATCTGTTAGGAACGGAGCGTAAAAGAGAGGTAAAGAACTGCAGCTCCGATTCTGCATGGTAAATACAGCTCTAATGTCTAGCTAACAAACCGGGCAACAAGATCTTACTAATGTAAGCGCAACTAGCTAACGAAATCTGAACGCGTTTGCGTTCTTCGCGTTACTCGCCGCTCTGTGGACGCGGGTCATGGGAGTTCGAGCGCGGGCATCGCATCGAAATCTTATACCGGCCCCCCCCCCAACAGCGGTGTAACGATTATTACATTTCTACGAGTGTACGCCACTATGTCGGTCCATATCCGTTTTAGGATAACTGCAAACAGAAGCCTCGCGGGATGACACTGGCGCATCGGCAGTGGCCCGTAAAGGGCCAAGCCAAGCAAACGCGCGTATCCTCTCACTCTGACTTTCTAGAGTAGCAGCTGGGCGAGGAGTACTACTTGAAGCATACTGTTTCATGCACTAAACGAGAACTACCACCGAAATGCGGAACCTTGCAGTACTGTTGAAGTGCGAGGGATCGAGACGGAACCGTGCGGCACATCGTTCGAGGGCAATCAAGCTATTCCAGCGGGAAAGGCATTTTAATAGTAGTTCGTGTGAGCACCGAATAGGGGAGAGAGAGAGCAGTTAGTAGCAAGTTCCATCATTACCCATTTCATCTTGCAGTTATACTGCACTGTAATAGCAAGGTGTGCCCAATTTTGAACGTTAGCGATACATTCGTTCTCCCTTCCCTTGGAATAGAGGTAGTGTTTCAAGCCGTTAAACAGGCCAAAGGCTAGCGTATGTAGCTGTGAATCGGTACAGCGCAACACACAGGGAATCGATTCTACTTGCACTAGGACCATCATCCGTCGACGAGTGGTTGCAACGGGAGAGCAGTCGTTGTTGTGGGGCATGGTGTCGAGGGCCACGTAAAAAAAACGTAAATGAATTTCATAAATTCTTGCCAATCCACAGACGACCTGGAGTGTTAGTACGATCTTGTTGTACCTTTGTTGTTTGTTCGTTCTATCACTTATTACACTTCCTTAACCCTCTTGCACTACCCCCATAAACTGCAGCTTCCCACTCCTTCCGGGTGTTAATTGTGCCAGCTTGATTGCAAAACTTTACCTCCTAGTTTCTTCGTACAACATTAACTGTAAAGCACTGAAAATCGAAGAGGCAAATTAATTTCTCTTCTATTGCTCTTCCAGTTGATTGTTTGTTCCCTCTGTCCTCTAAATAACTCCCAGCCCCCAACCCAACCACACCTTCCAATGTGTTTGTTTCAACCAGTGTAATAACACTGCAGGAATGCTGTATCATGACGGTTGAGTATTTTCCAAAAGTATGGAAGTAAAAGCGATGTAGTGGAATTAAAAAAATAACACAACACAACACAATCATACATACTACAACACACACAAACAAGATCTATGTATGCCAAATGTTTTCAATGAAAATTTGCATCACATCAACTGTAAGCAGCAGAACACACACGGAAGTAAAAAAAAGAAATATGGCAAAAAAAAAGAAAGAGTAATTTTTACTAAATATAAGCCTGAAAGTTGAGGGCCTTAATAGTTCAAAATAATTACTAAAAACAAAAAAAAAAAACAAGTGTAAATAAGAATATTTTTAACAAAAAGCGCAAGTTTTTACGAAATAACAACTAAATGAAACGGTGAGTCTGTTATCGGGCGAGTCAAATTAACAGACGGTGTTTCGTCATATTGACGAGTATTTAAACAAACAAAAAACTGAGATAATTTTAAGACCCTATGCGTGTAACGAAGAAAGAATAAATAGTTACGGTTCAAAACGTAAATTTAAACAAACCACACCAGTTAAATACAGTTGAAACGCAAAACCAAACGGAATAGATAAAACTAAAAACGACACATACAAAACAAAACCCGAAATGAAGCAGCGCCGGGAGGGGGGGGGGGGAGACAGTAAAAGACAGGATCAAAAATACATAAAGAACAGAGTAGACAAAAACCACGAGAGCAAGAAAACAGCACTAGCAACACATTTTCAAATCGGAACAAGAATGCAAGTACTACTCTGGGAACGGGTGTACACACAAGCGCAATAGTTGTTTGTTTAAATCACCCTCCCCAATAGCAGAATTGTTCAAAGTAAGCAACCAAAACCGCGAACCCGTTTTGGGACGGAGGGGTAGGGAAACACAAGACAAGGACACGACAGCGCAACTCGATCGTACGTGTAGGGGAAGGGAACAAAACTATCACGTTCCAGGCGAGTGTAAAGACACTAGCAGCATGGGTGAAAGGATCACAAAGCGCTGAGAAGCAAAAGTTTGAGGAAGAAAAAGAGGAAATGCGAAAGAAACACGTTAAATGGTACTGGTGCACCGTGTGGTGCTGCTGATCGCACGGTGCAAGTATCGCGGCCGCGGGCGACCGATGCAATAGGGTGTTGTGTAAAGGGAAACCTTTTGTTTTTTGTTGTACTCGTAGAGACAGAATGGAGAGCATCTTATAGTTTCGATGTAAAAAAAAAGAAGAACCGATGCTGAAGAAATGGCGGAACTCAAAAAATGTTACACATACGAGTGTACTAAAAAATGAAAGTTTGTGTCTGCATGTGTGTGTGTTTGTATATATACATGTTAACGTTTTATAATAAAATATCCAAATAATAATTGCGAAAAATGCGGATCCACGGATCGTTGTTCCGAGTAATAGTTGCATTTCGAAGTGTGTATATGATGGTGCGGTATATCACAGTGTACAGCTAGCTTACCTTGTGTAGTAGCTCCTGCAAGACCGAACGTTTGCTCGGTTCACATCTAACCATCACAAGCCAATTTATTCCGAATTACGTGACAGAAATATAAAAATAATCTTTCTAATCTACCATCCCCTTCTTCAAGATTCGATTCTGCGTAGCACTTCTTCGAAACGACCTAAAAAAGAGCTACGACACATTTTGTATGGGAGCTTTTTGACCCAAGCCAATGCCTTAGAACAAAAGCAAAGCAGTGCTTGGTTGTCCTAGGTTTGTAAATTTTTCCATGGTCCATTAATTGTACAGTCCCGGAGAACCAGGTTTCATTCAACATCGCGATTTACGACTGCAAAAAATTGAGTCGTTCAGAAGCAGTGCAATATGATCATTTCTTTTCGATACATTTTTGGAGGACCAAACCTTCACATTTGGTTACATGGATACTCCATAGCAACAAGTTTCTCTAAGTTGGACATCATTATATGATGTAGGTTTGTCGGAGGCGCACCTTAGTGCAACTTCACTGTGGAGACATTTCGGATCACCCGAACAGTATTGCTGACGAGATACATAATAAAACTTTTCTTCCTATGGAATACATCAGCAATATGTTCATGCGTTGTGCGGACTAGACACCCCTAATACACCTGTTTCCATCTACGTTCGAATCTCGTGCCGTTTGCATCGAATCGCAAACCGCCTGCCTCGAATCGCATGCCACTACGATCGAATGCGTGCACCCATGGTTGAATCGCGTGCCAGTACGGTTGAATCGCGTTCCACTATGGTAGAATCGTATGCCACTACGATCGAATCGTGTGCCACTACCATTGGATTTCTGAAAGCAAGAGCATAGTGAACTGTTTGTTTACGTTTGAAAGCTGTTTCCTTCTTCGCCAACGGCATTTCGTTTGTAAAATAGTACTAATAAAAGGCAGTTATTCACTGATTACACGTAAAATCCTTGTTATCGACGAATATCGTGGTCCCTTGTTGATGGTAAAATCCTTGTGTTCAACTAATATTCGGTGTTCGTTGTTGATGGTAAAATCCTTGGTTTCAACCAATATTCGTGGGGTTTACCTATAATCAGAGAATAAATCCCATTTATTAGTATTTTACAAATGAAATGCCGTCGGCGAAGAAGGAAACAGCTTTCAAACGTAAACAAACAGTTTACTATGCTCTTGCTTTCAGAAATCCAATGGTAGCGGCACACGATTCGATCGTAGTGGCATATGATTCTACCATAGTGGAACGCGATTCAACCGTACTGGCACGCGATTCAACCATGGGTGCACGCATTCGATCGTAGTGGCATGCGATTCGAAGCAGGCGGTTTGCGATTCGATGCAAACGGCACGAGATTCGAACGTAGATGGAAACAGGTGTAAATTACCGAACTACCCGCAGCAAACCATTCAGTTCAATTTACATCCATCTAGTAGCCATACGTCACACTTGCCGTCCATTTTAATGAACCTGCGTTTTTGCGCCCATGGAGCTATAGAGCAGTTGAATGCTGTAGCTTTTCTCTTAAAACATAGCAACATTTTTACTAGCAGGAATTGGCATTGAATAATTGATACTTCTTTAACCGGAGCGAATGATTTTCTTACCTCGTATTCCCAAACTGAGGAAGCGCGATGAAGCGAATACGTCCTCCATTACGGCCGAGAAAACGGTTTGGCAAACGACCGTGAGTGATTTCGGACACTCCTGCAGCAGGCCAAGATCGCGAAGAAGGTTGTATAGCCGGGCACGTTAGTAAAAATAATACAGTATTGCATGGTACGGTAGAATAAAACACGATTCGACTCGGCGAGAGGCCACATGCGGATATTATGTGCGCTATGGCGCACTAAGCAGATAATACTCTGTCC
Source organism: Anopheles gambiae (assembly GCF_943734735.2). Taxonomy (NCBI): domain Eukaryota; kingdom Metazoa; phylum Arthropoda; class Insecta; order Diptera; family Culicidae; genus Anopheles; species Anopheles gambiae. The sequence goes on from NC_064601.1 coordinate 16,196,305, forward strand.
AAGACAATTTTGTTTGTAACGTGCTGATGCTACGGGAGCCAATAGAGTAAATTACTTTCGAAAATCAATTCCACTTACAGATTCCATATATCCAATACTGCAACACACCAATAAATCCAACCTTCTTGGCATTCAAATCTTTTCAAGGTTCAAGTCTTCGACGTTTCGTACACTTTTTCACCACTGTTTTCTAGGAAGCTGCTACAATTTAATACGTCTGCTCACTGCAAAGTCTGAACACGGAATGACCTGACTGAAATAGCGTTCAGTATTACTTACGTGCGTTTCAACACAGAGCCTACTTCGTATATCAGACTCCAAAATAATTCATATGCATCATCCCCCTGGCTACGCTAGACAGAAGAAGATATAAAATTTGAACATGACAGTTAGCACCGTTCTTTTCTTCTTCTTTTTAATGAAACCCATCGCGTGTCGTCCTGGCACAGTGCTAGACACTAGTGATGGGTAACCGGAGTCGCACCCACGGCTCGGAATCGCTTCCGAGCATTGCTACTCCGGCTCCGATTCCGAAAAATTCAAATCGTCGATTCCGCCCGTAGCCGTCGGAGCCGTCGGAGCCGTCCGGAGCCGTCCGGAGCCGTTCGGAGCCGTCGGAGCCGTCCGGAGCCGTCGGAGCCGTCGGAGCCAGTTCGAGCCGTCGGAGTCGTTGGAGCCAACGGAACCGGTTGGAGACGTTGGGGCCGTCGGGGCCGTCGAAGCCGACGGAGCCAGTTCGAGCCGTCGGAGTCGTTGTAATAGTCGGAAGTCTTCTGAAGCGCTTTAATTTCCCGATATCAGCGATGATTTCATTTTAAAAAACAGCTTACGAGTAAAAATAATAGTCTTCTTCATTTATTGCTCTGAAGTTTTTTTGTATTTTTTTAAACAATAAAGTCAAAAACAATTGTTTGCTCCGTATATATAGGGAAAAACTATGAATCAAACTATTATTGATCTTTATTTTCATAAAAGATGGACGGATGATTGATAGTTATATTCTTTGTCTTGCCCATGTGCCATCATGTTATTCGGTAAAAAACAAGTTCGGCCTAAACCATACACGTTAGTCGATGTAAACAACCGTGCAAAACTGCCATAATTACACTCGTCTACCTCGTTGTTTCGTATTTTATCAAACCCACCTCCCGTCATAGTTATATTGCTCCTTGACCTCCTAATTTGATTCATTTTTTTTTCCTATATATATACGGAGCAAACAATTATTTTTGGCTTTATTTTTGAAAAAAAAAACACACAAAAAAACTTCATATCAATAAATGAAGAAGACTCTTTTTTTACTCGTAAGCTGTTTTTTACAATAAAATTATCACTAATATCGGGAAATTAATGCGCTTCAGAATGCTTCCGACTGTTACAACTACTCCGACGGCTCCGACGGCTCCGGACGGCTCCAACGGCTCCGACGGCTCCGCCGGTTCCGGACGGCTCCGGCTGCCGACTAGCGGCTCCGGACGGCTCCGGACGGCTCCGACGGCTCCAACGGCTCCAACGGCTCCAACGGCTCCAACGGCTCCAACGGCTCCGCCGGCTCCGGACGGCTCCGACGGCTCCGGACGGCTCCGGACGGCTCCGGACGGCTCCGGCTGCTCCGACGGTTCCGGACGGCTCCGGCTGCCGACTAGCGGCTCCGGACGGCTCCGGACGGCTCCGAACGGCTCCGAACGGCTCCAGACGGCTCCGAGGTCGGAGTTTTGCACCTACCTTCCGGAACCGCTTCCAATTTTGGCGGAGTCATTCGGAAGCGATTCCGGATTTTTGTTGAATTTACCCATCACTACTAGACACTTGCTTCAATCCAGAGATGCACAAGACGATAGAGATTACGAATTGTGACGGAATAGGGGACTTGAACAGGAACCGCGATCACGTCAGTTGACATCAGTTGCTCCCCTGGAGTAGGTGTACAGAAAGTTCCGTGACATTTTTATTACAGGGTTCATATTTGAAAGTATTCCATTAAAACACTAATCACAACAGCTTTCTCCATTTCGTTGAGTCATATTTTTTTTTATTCGTAAAGATATGTACAACGCCAATCTATGTACTTAAGAGAGACATGATGCGATGTTTTTGTTGTTGTTGTTGTATTAAAAATAATAATTTCTAAGCCACCAAGGTTTAGTTACGCATAACGACCCACAGTCGTATGGAACGAGAACTGTAAAGCATGTTACGTATGGAACAGAGGAATAAATTAACACATTCAAGCTCATCTCGACTCACACATCACAGTGTTACCTTGTAAGCTCGATCAAGCAGAGCAAAAGAGTACATAATCTGAAACTGTAGGTGAGTTTTATCCAGGTCAATCAAGACGGACAGGAATTTGTCTTGCCACAGTAAGGAACGAGCGAAACCAGCAAAACAAAACAGCAAAATCAACGTAGTCTGCATAATTATTTACATTTCTCGTCGAATGTGTATCAGTTCAGACGTAAGACAAAATGTAACATAATAAAACCGTTGTGGAAAACGGATTCAAAATGAAAGCTATGAAGAGGAAACAAAAGTATAACTGCCACTCAGATTCTCTCTGTCCGCTTGCGTCTCATAAATAGGTCTAAAGAGCTCCTAACATGTATACAATTACTGTAAATTTATTTTCCTACTGGAGATTGGCTGCGGCTGTGCCGGTGACAGTCGCCGAGGTCGGCCCATTGCTGTGATTGAGCGACGCGTGCCCGTGCACCGTTTGGTTCACGCAGGACGTCGTCGTAATCGACTGGACAACGGAAGCGCTCGTACGCGGGTGCAAGCTCGCACCGCTGCCGAACGAAACTGGAATGGTTCCGAATAGGGTATGACCGTTGGTGATCGGTGCGGCAAGTAGCAGCGTGCGCGCTTGTGCCGTCGCCTGATGGTGAACGGGAACGGCGGCACTCTCGCCGTTCGCGGGGCTGCCGCCAGTGCCCCCAAACCCGTTCATCACGTTCTCCTTCGACGGCAAACTGCTGCCCTTTCGGGCGGTGCCGAATCGATTGCCGTTGGCGAGCGGTGGCGTCTCGTCGACAATATTCACTGCTGCCGTTTGGCTGCAGTTCCCGTACAGGTACAGCGGTGCGGCAAGCTCTTCCAGATGACGCCCGTTCGTAAGGGCCGCCGGAAGTGACTGGTTCAACCGATACGTGCTCTCGCTAAGCATCGTGCCCAGGACCGATTTCTTCGCTATGCTCGGTACGGCCGGAGATTGCACACCGCCCGGTAATGCACCCTTCTGCTGGGAGGAACGATTTTCGTAGAAGCTAGCGTTCGTGTCGCTGCCCATACTGTCGTCCATTTCCAACACGATCGTTTCGATTTCGTCCTGTGCCACGGGCTGGTTGTTAGTGAGAATATTCTGTTCCTGCTGAATCGCGTTTCTGCCCTCCTCCTGGTGATCCTCCTCATCATCCTCCCTCATGTGCACCTCCGGCACCATGCCACTCGCGAACAGCTCCTGTCCATCCTCGTCCTCCTGCGTGTGTTCCTCGTCCGACGAGCAGAGATCGATGCTGTCAATGATCATTGCACTGTCTGCAATTTCCGCCAGCTCTTTCCGCCGCTGCCGTTCCAGGCTGGCCGCCAGCTCCGCTTCCCTGATTTGCCGCTCGATGCCGGGCAACATTGCAATCTCCTGCACTTCAGCAGGCGTCAGTCTTATTAACGCCACCACAAACGGTCGGCAACGCTCCAGCAGCAGTTTGTTGTAGAACAGGAAGTTTTCCTCCCAATGCTTGCGGGACAGCTGTCGCCGGGGATGCTTGTAGTGCCGTATCGACCGTTCGCTCGAGTCGTCCGCCGCCCGTTTGAATGTCACGGTGCACCCGTTTGGTCCGCCACCCGTTTTGGGCTTTGCAAACAGCCACTTCGGCAGCCGCCGATCGTGGGCGGCCAGCTCTTCCGACGAGCCACCCTTAAGCAGCCGCTGTCGCATTAGGTAACCGGCACCGGGCGGTAAGCTCGGTGCGAGACAGAATCGTTCCATGCGATCGAACCGCTCGGACAGGTAGTCCGCGGTGGTGATGGTTTTGGAAGTTTTTAGCATAAACAGTCCCAACGGTGACGAGAGCGGAATTTGAGCGCATTTGGCGAGGGTAACGACTTGGCGGGTGCGTCTAGGTACGTGGCGATGGTTTGCGCCCGGTGCCACCGTGCCACTGTCTTCCGTCTCGGTGCTGTTTGACTTCGGAACGGGCACGAGCGACGAACCGCTCGACGGGTCTGTTGGTTTTGTGCAGCGCAGCATGAAGTTCTGCGACAGGAAGCATACCATCTTTTGCTGCTCTGCTTGTGCACGGGCTTCCTCATCGAGTGGCAGCTGCTGGTCGCCGCACACTTCTCCACAAAAGATCACGTCATCGTCGTCGCTAGTGTACTCCAGCTCTGGATTGCTTTGCTCGCTATTGCAGGTTTTCTCGTGTTCCTGAAAGCATTCAATGAAATGGAGTCAGTCCAAGTACACACAGGTACGAAAATAAATACCATTTTTAATGTTCTCGAGCAGCTAACGACTTTCGTTTGTTACTTAGTAGTTAAACAGTAGTTAAACGGAGTTTAACAAACACCGTATTGCATCAAAATGATCGTTCCTTTTGCCTTTATCTTGTACCCTGGCATGACCTGCTTAGCTTCATTTCTTCGTCTTCTTGCTTGTCGCTGCAATTGCATTTGGTCTGGACCGGACTCATCACTCCAGGACTCATGGAATGGCTTCATGCCGTAATAATTCATTTGAAATAATCATTTTGAGTATTGATTAGCACATGTGTCATTATTTTCTCCATAAGAAAACAACGCATTTTTACGAGACCCTTTTATGAGTGTTACGCAATTTATGGATGGCCCCTCTTACCGTACGACCACAAAGAGTGAAATACACAGCGAAATAAACTATTTGACATGTGAAATATCTGTCAGGTAACACATCAAAGCTGATGTGCAATCTAAACAAATAACGTGTACAAAATCGCAACCAAATCCATCAAAGAACTTCAAAATCCAGCATTTCGTTAATTTTCTGTCAATAGTTCATCATGTCTTCCAATTTGTGAATGTTTCACTGAAAAATATGCTCTTTTTGAGTGATTATCGAGAGCGAAAAATCGTTTGCGATCTACATTATTTGTAAAATCTCATTTAAAATGTTGAAAGCACGTCCAAGGTCGGTCCAACACTCCATACAAAACCACACATAAAACTAGCCTGCAATTTTCAGTCTAGATTATTCTATCCTCAAAGCTAGAATTAGATTCGAGTACCTGCTCGAAAAAATGTCAAAACAAGGTGGAGTTTAACCAAGGTTTATTATAGAGATCTGGTTATGGAATCTAGAATCAAAATGTTTGTAGTCCAGGTGGTCTAATAGCATGTTTTTTTAACCAAATTTGAACATAAGCTTTTGCTCAAACAAGCTTTCTGGAGGCTTGACGAGTACATAAAACACTCTTAAAATCTCCATTCAGAAGCAGAAGCGATACAAATCAGCCTTCTGAATTCATACACCTTGGGATAAGCCCACCTGTATATAATACCCACTTAGATAGCTGCTCTACAATGCAAACTGCTATACAATGCAAACGACAGGCTGAAATTTCAGCCTACTAACTTAAAACGGAAAGGGCCCCTATTATTTTAGTATTTAAACCTATTTTTGGGATCCCTGCACATGGGAGAACATTCATTTAAAGAATTTTAGTGACTTCTATTGGCTTTCAGTGACTTATTGATTACCCCGTAGCAGGATAGTTTTACGTGTGTGGGCACGGTCCATCCAGGGCTTGAACTCATGACTGGCATATTGTTAAATCGTTCGAGTTGACGACTGGACCACGAGCCCGGACTTTTACCCACAACATTATATAATTAATACGATTTATGTGGAAAATTGGCAGACATATGGTTTCAAATCTTATAAAAAAGCAATTGTCCTTGCATTTGACAATTTTTGAAGCAAATTGAACGTATATAACGACCAATTTACAGCATATTTATTCAAGAGCCGCAAACGTGGTTGCGAAACAAATCGCAAAAGACACTTCCATGACTAGTCACAGGTACTAGACTTGCCTCAGATGCCACCCAAGGTTCAAAGACTATCCTTCCCAACTCCTAAGCAAAGCGTTATTGCAGTACGGAACGATAACATGCATCTTTCAATTATCAAATGCTGGATGTACGAGAAATACTCAACCTCGTGTTATTTAGAGCGAGTGTTTATCGCATCCATATACCACATATTGCCAGGACAGACTGAAGTATTGTCCCATATATCTACTTCCTGTGCGCATTGTTGCGTCTCAACAGTTGCTACTGCGCAATTATTGGCGTACCCGTCGCTCCTAAACGCACTTGATCTGAATCGAACGAGAGGACGGTAGAAAACAGTATATCAAGCCGACTTACCACCAGTGCACCGTAGGAGTATAGCTCGGCATCACAGTTGTCGCAGAGATAGATATCGAAGCTTTCTGATATGACCATTTCCTCCTGGGTCGCCAAGCTCGATTGCGAGTTCGATTGCTTCGGCAGCAGGCACTTGCGACTGTTGATCTTCTGCTCCTGGTCGTACAGCTGCAAGGGAAAGGGGAGGTAGTCGTCAGCGGCTATCGCCAAAAACAAAACGGAGCACCTTCCCACCGTACCATATTTTCATTGCGAAACGTAACCAGCAGCTTGTTCGTGGCTCGCTCAAATAGGGACGTGGTGGAGTTGTAATTGTTGATGAACCGTAGCGCCGTCGGTTGATACTTCGCCAGATCGGAACAGTACCGCAGCAGATAGACGCTGTGGTGGAAGGTGTAGCACACTACCACGATCTCTCGCATCTTTTGCAGCCAGTTCTGAAAACGAGAAAAAGGCACAGCAAGAGTTGATCAGATTGCCGACACAGCGAGCGAGCGAGTTGTTGGGGCGGGAGTAAAGATTCACCTACCCCTGTGAATGATTTCGGTCGTCGGAACGGTTTCGTAAACTCCAGATCGGTCGGCCACCATTCCGGCTTGTTGAACTCGGTCATCGAATGGATGTGGACGTAGCCGAGCGAGCACTGCACCATGAACGGGATGAACCGTTCCAGCTGCTGCTCTGTGATCTTCTGCAGTGACGAAGGGTAGCCGTCCGCGAACAGGAGCGGCAGGTTGGAGACCATATTTTTGCTGCCATCTTCTTCCACCTCGTCGGCCGTTTGTGGCATCTGTGGCGAAATAAAAAAAAAAACAAACACACCCACAAGGGATTTTATCGTTAGTGCAGCGATCGAATACCCATCCGCCGTCGCACGGATTGGCCGCGAGCCAGGACTTCTACACCCGATGGTGGGCAGGGGTTGCGAAAAGTAAGGGGTGTAGGCAGGCACAGACAGGGTTTTTCGCTTACGAGCGGGGTAAAATGTCAACACAGAACCACCGCGACCACCACAGGAGGGGAATAAAAGTGCGTTGATTTTTCGTGTTTGTGTGCACAAAATCACCGTAATTTATAATAAACTGCTCTAAAAAAAGGCCACCAATCGCGGACAAGTTCCTCACTTCCCTAGAGTCCGAGTATCGAGAATGGAATCTTTTTCCGTAGCATCACTCGATCGATCATCTCGCCTATCCTATCTCTTCGCTTCCAGTTCTTTCATACACCCAACAAGGCAAAAAAAACAACCCTCACTGCCACAAAAAGCGCAGAACCGCGAGCAACACACACGCGCGCGCTTACTATCGCTAAAGCTGCTTGGTCGCGGAGTATTTCTTCTTGCCTCCCGTTCGTCCAGCTCACCTCAGCCACCTTTCCAGCACAGTTTCTCGTTCGGTGTGGCGATGCGACCCACCACCGTTCTGTTCCGCAGCACGATTCGCACGATACGTTTCCAAAATCCTTGCCAGATCTCTTGCTCACAGGCGACGGCGGCGACTCAGCATCGACAGGAGAGGACGGGACAGGGCGAGAGAAAATCCTCTACGCGCTCTTACTGGTGCTGCTGCAGCTGCTGTTATTGCTCTTATTGCTGCTCCTACTGCTGCTGCTGTTTCGATCAACGCTGCTGAGCGCCCATCATCATGCTGCATCACAGCATCGCTCTCGCAGAACAAAAAAAAACGCACACGCACGCACGCACACACTCTCGGCCACACGACGGATGCTGCAGAAAGTGGGTTTAAGATTGTCTGGACGCGGTATCGTCTACTGTTTCCCTGTTCTCCAGTACACTAAACTACTTAAAATGGCTATAATGAAGCAATATTTACGATTTTCGTTTGTCCCTGACAGCGCCAAGACGAAACGGTTTGCTAGCGCTTTGCCAAACGTCAAACGAAAGCCCTTTTGGCAGGGTTCGTCTGCCGGTCGGGTCGGGGAGCTGGGCGTGTGTAGAATATTCTTTCATTACTGTTTGCTCACAACATTTGTTTCGTGTGGAATATGTTGCGAAGGACTAGACTGACTTTTTTTATTTATTAACTGCTGGAATATACACACAACCTGATGAGAGGTACCCGTATAAGCGTTCCACGGTAACTGTAAACAAATTATAGGTTGCATCAGAAACCCTGCAAAACATCGCAACCGAATTCAATCAATCTTTAGCAAAAGGCCGAAAGCACAATAAAAAGTTAAATTCATGTTATAAAACTCATGCCGATGCAAAACGGAGATTTGAAAAAAAATCAAAATCAAAATGTTTTTAAATATTTTACCAAATGTCATGGAACATTCCGCTGTTCACAGGCACAAGGTGCAGATAGCAAGGTGGTTCTCCATTGGAATCATTATTAAGCGGGGTCCACACACAACGCAGACATGCACCACAAGTATGTCCGTTGAATTTAAAAATAAAAATAAGATGAAGTTTTTCATAATCAGTTTTGAAAAGATTAGGATGTTTTAATATATTTCACACCAAGTAGCACGGTGGATTCTTCTCGTTGTTTTTGTCTTTTCCTATTTGATATTTTTCATGTTGTTGACAGCCCGCGCAATTTTTGACAGCACACCATTCTTCTTCAAAGATGTCAAAACCCAAGGTGTGTACAATATTTTCTTTGTTAAATAGCCAGTACTAGTGATGTGCTGTATGGAGCGCACCCACGACTCCGATCCGACTGCGACTATTGTTAGTTCGATTCCGACTCCGGCAAAATGGAACCACTAGATCCGCCCGGAGTCGGAGTCGTCCGGAGTCACCCGGAGACGGAGTCTTCCGGAGTCGTCAAGAGTCGTCTGGAATCGAACGACTCCAAACGACTCCGGACGACTCCGGAAGACTCCGACTCCGGGCGACTCCGGACGACTCCGGACGACTCCGACGTCTCCGACGACTCCGAACGATTCCGGACGACTCCGGACGACTCCGAACGACTCCGAACGACTCCGAACGACTCCGGATGACTTCGACTCTGGGCGACTCCAGGAGATTCCGGACGACTCCGGGCCTTTTCGGACGATTCCGAACGACTCCGGATATTGCAGCACGGACCTACCTCCCGGAGACGATTCCGAATTTATCGGAGTCGGATTGGAGTCGACTCCGGATTTTTGCCAACTTTACCCATAACTAGCCAGTACTCTTCATTGCTGCGATGTTTCATGTTGTTTAAATTATTTATTCCAGTTAACACACAACGAATACGTTACAGAGTTCGCTCTAACTTAGTTGCTTTATTGATGTAGTAGTTTTTGTCTGCATAGTACACGTAGTATATAGGTAAAACAATAACAATCAAACATTTACGCTTATCATCAGATGCTTTCATTTGGTATCGGAAACACTCAACATTCTGCTGCTGGACGTACTGTTGGCCGTGCTGCCCGCACTATAGATCGCATCCTGATGCCAGCTCTGTAACGAAAGGGGAAATGGCTCGTACTGTTACCTGTACCGACTTCGACTACACACCTCAGATCAAAGCAATACTCACATTCGGGGTTGGTTTCGCGCGGCACTACCGACACGCGCCGGGAAGCGGATAAGTTTGCCATCCTTCCGAGGGCCCGTATGGCATTGCCTGTTTTCTGTGGACGGCATCAGAGGGAAGACGTTAGGCAATTAGGCAATGTTGTGCGTGAAAGCATCGCCCGCCCTTTTCGCTTACCTGCCATTTTCTACGGATGATGAATTTTTTCAACTTATCCGTCCGGATCTGGTTCACACCAACGTTGTCGCCGCCCTTGAGCGAAAGCCACTCGGACTGCAAACACTGCTGGGCGGTCAGCCGCTCCTCCTGGCGGCCGCGCAGCAGCCCCGCAATGAATTCCTTCGCCTCGTCCGACACCAGATCGAACGCCTCGTCGTCAAAGTCGTACTCGGCGCGCGTAATGTTGCTGAACGTGTCCACGTCGTTGTCGCCCATGAAGGGCGACAGGCCGGACAGTAGCACATAGCAGATCACGCCGATGCTCCACATGTCCGACTGTACGCTGATCGGTTCGTAGTTGATGATTTCCGGCGCAATGAACTCGGGCGTCCCGAACAGCACACGCGTCGGGCTGGACGCGCACAGTCGCTGCGCCAAACCGAAGTCGATGATTTTGATCTGCAAAAGCAAGCGGAATGTCTCATTCCCACCACATACCATACCATACCATCCTCCCCTATGACGGCCCCTTACCTCGTGGCTCGTTTTGGTGGCGCACATAATGTTCTCCGGCTTCAGGTCCAGATGCACGATCTGGCGGCTGTGCATGTGCTCCACGCCCTGGCAGATCTGGCGCACGAAGATCACGCAGTCCTTCTCGGTGAGCGTAAAGTCGTCCGCGACCACGCGCTCGAACAGCTCGCCGCCGGAGATGTACTCCACCACCATGATGATCTCCTTCGGCAGCTCGAAGGTGGCGAACAGCCGCAGCAGCTTCGGATGCTCCAGGCTCTCCATGATCGCCGTCTCCTGCCAGACGCGCTCCTTGTCCTTCAGCCGGATGCACTTGACCTTCTTGGCCGCGAGCACGGTGCCCGCCTCGCCCTGCCGGGCAATCACCTTGTACACCACGCCGAACCGTCCCTTGCCCACCTCCTTCACCACCTCGAACTGCTCGTTAAAGTCACCGCCGGAAGCGATCGTCAGCGTCGCGGGACACGGCTGCTGCTGGTGCTGACTATTGCTCTCGCCACCGTCACCCTCGTGGTCCGCGTACCCGCCAGACTCGCCGTTGCCGACGTCGCTGCCGAAGCTTGCCCCGCTCGAGGTGGGACTGGCGGCCAGCAGGCTCGTGCGCGTCTCCGACGTGCCGTTGATACGTTTGGCCTCGTGCTGTGCCGATACCGGTTCGCTGGCCGGTGTCGGATGGCTTGTGCCGTGCACGTTCTCTGCCCGTATCCGAAACCGGTACGAGCCGTCCGGCTGCAAGCTGTCAATGACACAGGAAAACGAGTTCGGCACACGCTTGACGCAGATCCAACGGTCTTCGCCATTCTGTTCCATCTCGATCCTAAAGGACAGCCGATTATTAGCAGATTCTCAAAGCGCACACACACACATATCCTGCGCCACACAGCACTTACACAAATCCAGTTATGGCACTTCCTCCATCGTACGGGGCAGGATTCCACGATACGGTCAGGGCGGTTGGGCTAAGCGGGGCCACTGTCGGCCGTCCGGCAGGCGGTTCCGGCGGTGACTCGACGCGCAAACACATGGACAGCTCCGTTTCCGGGCAGGCCTTGTCGAGCTGGATGCTATACTTACCGCCCTGGGCCGGCTCGATGTTGGTTAGAAGCAGCCGGGTGCGGCCCGGTAGATTGCTCGTGCTGGCATTGCTATCGGTGATGAATCGGCCCTAAAAATGATAGCGAAGCATACATATTTATGATACGGCCAATTTATCATCACGCTTCAAATTATCTCTCTGTATGGTTAAGTGTATGTGGGTATGGTTTGATGATAAGGAAAGTATTAATAAGCTTGTAAGCTTCCCGCTCACAATCCAATTCCAGCTCATCAACAGGAACTAAACGATGTTTTACACGTACAGCCTCAAGCCGGCTCTGTGGTCTATTGGATAGACGGGTCAGTTCCTACAAGACCGGTTGGGTTTAAATTCCAAGTTAGTGTAGTGTCCACCTATTGTGGCTATTCTATATGGTTGGGATTTTTAAGGGTCCGAATCAAATAATACACAGTTTAATGTCCCACAGGGTACAGCCCTCCAGAAATATTCGATTCTGAGTACTGGGAAAGATGTCTTTGGATATAAAAGAATCGTTCCATATTTGATCTTGTTTGCAAGGCGCCGGCGTCTGTCTCTCCCATTATACCACAACACTGCCCAACTATTCAGATGTGTGCTTGATCGAGATCTTCTAGGGTATTATTGATCAATTTGTCATTGAAAATTAGTCAACAAAGTCGCAGCAGCAACCCACCCACAAGTAGCGCAGAGCCGTGTAATCGCTGGAAGCAGAGCACAAATCAAACACCATCATAAATATGGAAATTCTACCTCAAACCCACAAATTACACGGACTTCAAACCCAAACAGACTCAAACAACAACAAAAAACATCTGTAAATCTGTGTACTGTTTTCCCACGTTACCAGCTGCAAAGCCCACGTACACCCGAGATAGAGATAGAGAAATCAGTAGGATTTGTTTGCATATTTTGCGCAACGAAACCAACCACCATTACGCCCGCGAATGCGTGTTTGGTTAAGATTAAGATTAGCCTCCTCGATTGGCGGCGATTGGCCCGTAGCGGCCAATCCGGACGGTAGAGAATACTAATCAATACGCCCTCGCGGGCTCATGATGTCGCCCCTTTGCCGAAACCGTGATCCGACATGAGAGATATCGAGCTGTTTTTGGGCATGCAGCTGTGCGCGGTCGGTCGCACAGGATAGAAGACAGCATTCCAGCAAACTTTGCTTACCGATCGCTTCCAGCGCAGCTCGGCCGGTGGCTGGCCCTGATAGCAGGCCTCTATGATCACGTCGTCGCCCTGCAGTACCACCTCGTCCTGCAGGCAGTGCAGAAAGCGCAGCTTCTGCTGACTGCCGCCGTACCGTTCGATTTCCCGCCGTATTTCCTGCCGCTCGCACGCACCGACGTACGCCTTCGGCAGCACGCACAGGTCGGCGTACGCGCACAGCTGGCCCTGCCGGTCGCTCTCGGTCGAGGGGATGCAACACTTTACCTCGCCGCTCTGCCGGTACGCACTGTTGAATATTCGCAGAATGTTCGCTCCATCGTCGCGTGACTCCATCTGTGGAAAAGAGGGGTGTGAATGGAAACAAACGAAGGTGTAAGCCAACACAAGGTGCCAGGAGGGCAAAGGGAGCACAGTGACGCACCGAAAATCCTTTGGTACCGCTGGTAATTTCCATGCCCCGGACGTACCACCGTACCCGCATGTCCGGCGGATGGACACACGCGCAAAACTCCACGTTGTCGCCCTCGAGCGCGATCTGCGAAAGCGGGAAGCGTACGAAGCGCACCGGCGGCCGGTGATCGCAGTCCATCGGTGGCGGCTGCTGCTGCTGGTCCAGCTCGAGCACGTCCAGATAGCAGCTGGAGGTAAGCTGCTGCTTGGCCGCCTCGATGCAACACTCGTACAGGCCGGCATCGTCCAGGAACGGGTCCTTGAGTCGTAGTCCAAACTTGCCATTACCGTGATCGATGTACCTGCGGGATGGGATGAGCGTGTCTCCCCAAGGTTAGTTGCATTCGGTTTCTCGTGTCCCCCGGGACATCCTGGACGCCGCAGCTCGATACTCACGCAAAGTCGGTCGAATCCTTCACCGGGCGGCCATTTTTCTTCCACGAACACTTGACCAGCTCGGCACACTGCAGCTCCAGGCTGAGCTCCACCTCGGTTCCCTCCGTGACGGTGATCACCTTCGGCAGCTCGTGCACAATCCGCGGTAGCTGCCCGACCGGTACCGACCACTTCGGGTCCTGCACGTCGATCTCCGCCGACATCACCTTCATGCAGCCGTCGATCGTTTCCAGCACGCACGTGTACGTGCCGGAATCGCTCGCCTTCGCCTTCTCCAGCACGAGCGACACGTTGCGCTGGCTGACGCTGCGATGGAATATCCGGCCATCGTCCAGCTCGCGCCCGTTGTGAAAGCAGCGCACGGCCGGTATGGACGGTGCGTAGTACTCCGCGTTCAGCACGATGTACTCGCCGACCTGGGGCGAATAGTCGTTGATGTGGCGGTAGATGCGCATACTGCTCGCCGCCGGCTCGCTGTTCCGCTTCACCCGATTGATCGTGCGGATCTTCTCGAGCACCAGCAGCTCGATCGTGCGCTCCACCCGGCCACTCTCGTTCTCGATCACCAGCTGGTACGGGCCGGCATCCTTCGCGCTCACGCACTGGATCTTCATCGTGCACAGGGAGCCCTTGCTCTGGATCGAAATGGTGCGCGAGGGTGCGAGCAGGGCGCCGTTGCGCTGCCAGGCCATGGCCGGCGTCGGGTAGCCCTCGATGATGCACTGAAAGATGGCCGTCTCGTACTCGTACACTTCGAGCTTCTGCGGCACGTAGATAAACTTGAGCGGCACGGTGGCGCACGGTTCACCGGTGGCTGCCCGACCGCACCCGGCGAGCGCTGGCTGGTTTATCGCACCGCTGGCCATTTCGCATCGAATTCTTCTACTTCTACTACTGGAACGTTGCTATCAACTTCAAACACACACATTAACACTGAGCTTGAAACATCCACGGAGCACAGCACCGACGTTCGCTAAGGAATTCCGCCGCGTGTGACACTTCACTCCACCCTTTCTCAAGTTGAGCTCATCAGTTTGCTATTAGATGCGTTGACGATGATTCACTGACACAGTCACGTACACAGCACTACTTCGGGACCACCATACTACTGCATTGCGTTGCTGTAAGATGTTCAGTGTGAGTTAAACTCCTAAGCTCCAATGCCACTGCAGCCTTTTGTGCATTGTTCCGCATTTGCGTTCCCGTGAACCTCTTGCGTACGTGTCGCTGAACGTGGAACCTCACCACTTTGGTGACATTCAACCTTCCGATAGCTTATCCACCTATTTGGGCTTCACCATCATCAGCACAACAGAAGAAGGTCGTACTTTATGGATATCGCTGACGAGATGGCGGCAAGCGACACGAGCTCTAGGAGCTTTCGCAGATGAGAACGATACGGCAGGGAACGGAAGGGTTACGGAACGGTCCTGTCATGCGTGTACAATGACATTCGCTCTTTTTGGAAGTAGCAGGGCTCTTAAGTCAATGTCGCGGGCGCTTGTTGGGAAATACATTGCAAGAAACGACTTGATCGTACGCACGAGATAAACGGAACGCATCGATCGCGCAAGGGTGATGAGACCTTTCCAAGGGAGCATGTTGTGTCTCTTGGTGATGTATGGAGATGTTGTGTCTATTTGCATGATATGATAGTTTTAAGTGCACGCATGTAGAATTGAACCCCGATAACCGAATGGAAATTGAGATAGTTCCAACAAGGTCGTATCCATCCGGCACAAGCCAACTCTATTATAATTGTACTCTCTTGTGTAAGGCTGTGTAGTTCGTTTTCGTTTTTTGGAGATCGTTTAGATCGATGTAAGGCTGGAGCTCAAGATCGATAAGAGTTTCAATCAATACCACAGGGAAATAATGTATAAGAATGATGCGTAGCTCTGATTCAAGAATCTGAAAGAATCATCAAAGTAAATCGTTGAATCTGAACCTCAAATTTTGAGATCCATGAACTCTCAAAGATGCATGAATTCTCAAAGACCACTAAATATTCGAAAACCATGACTCAAGATTCGCATATCTCAGAATTTGCAAAGACACATCTCTAAAGATTTCTGAATCTCCGAAGGTTGATGAATGCTTAAAGGTATCAGAAGATTTGCGAATCTATGGAGTTTCATACATTTTTGGAGACTCCTTCCGCGATTCGCATTACCAAACACTGAAGACGTAAACAAATGAATCTCAACGAAAGATGCAAGAAACACAGCACGAAAGTGTATTAAAGCGCCATTTAAAAATCAATCCACCAAACAAAGCGAAATCCAGCTCGTCACCAAGATTTGAACTCAGGACGAACTCGCTATTGCTAACTTACAAACACATACACACTTCACATTCGCGTACAATAAACAAACAATTCAAAATACACAAAATCATCCATTTTTGTACAAAAAAAAAATGGCCCGACCAGTTCTTTCCACACACCAATTAAGGAACTGCCGTCCGACCAACCATCCAGCCAACATCTCTCGCTTCTCCGCTAAACTACCTCTTTATAGCACACACGGGCCATATAAAGACCAGCCGTTGCCCGCCGTTTTGGCCGCACTGGGGCACGCAAATGGCTTTAATAAAATTTCACATTTCACGTCGTGCCAGCGGTGTTGGCGACAATGGAATTCCAAATATGTTAACACGCACTCGTACCGGGGAACCGGGGACCGACCCGGGTTGGTAGGAGACGAGACAAAATAATCGCGAATGAAATGACGTTCGACGTTCATAAATGGATAAATGCTGTGAAGGTGTCTTGTCATATTTGTTGTTTTTTGTTGTAAGACACCATCACAACGAAAAAGGGACATTATGGCAAATATAAAACGTTTTAACCACCATCTCTTAAGAAACTAGTGGCAGCTACAGTGAACGATGGCATCAATTACTCATCGCACATGTTACAGCGCATTAGTACGCAAAACAGTAGCGCACGCGGGCTGCCCGACACGAAAGCAACGGTGGCGCACGGTTGCGACCTTCAGGTCGGCGCGGTCCTCCCCCTTTGTACGGCCGTACGGTAGCGCTACGACTTGCGCGTTCGAATCCGTAGGCTCCGTACCGTTAACCTGTGCGCAGCCATACCTGCGCCCCACAGCTGACGCGCGGCGGCGGCGGCCGTTGCACATTCCTGGCGAAATTCTTTCTGCCCACAAGGTTTCGTGGCTTACGGTGGCACTTAAGTCACTGCAAACACACACACTCTCACTACACGCCTCGCCCAGTAGACGATGATCAATGTTGCTTGTCGGAATCGCGGCGACGCGTTTTGCACGCCAGAAACGTGTTTTGTATATGCCCCGGAAAGGGAATAATCGACGCGAGCTACACACCAGTGAAAGCGCCCAGCGATAAAAACCTCCCGCACCCCCGTGGGTGGCAGTTGAAGGGAGTGGTAGTAAATTGCGCAAATAAAAACACATCAACACACACACATACACACACTACTGGTCCGCTATGTACGTTAGACGGTTCAGTTCATCTGCTTAGCACAGCTGGGGGAAAGAATAACACACCGCCACTTGGAGGGTTTGCGCCAACTTTGTTTGCGTATGATCGGCAATACGCCAAAGCCCGTACACGTAAAGCTGAGCCTCGAACTCGAACTCGTCAACCAGGCCGCCTGAAGGCTCTCTACTCGCTGTTCCGTTCGACGGCAAACCGCGCAACACAATACCCGCAGAAAACGGCGGCACATTGTCGCTGGAATGGAAAAATAACCTTGCGTAAACCGCAGTACACACACACACACAGACACGCAGCGAGCGCAGTTGCCCTTCTTGTGTGTGTGTGCCCGTCACCGTCCTCACCACAAGCGCGCCCGATGCCCGCACTCCCCCTTCCCATTCCAAAGGTCATACGAGCCCATGTTCACGGCGTGGCATCAGACGGGGCGCGAGGCTTCACCGAGAAACGTCCCCAGTCACCGGCTGGGCACATCCGGCCGTGGGCCCCAACCCTGCCAGGCCACTTGTTTACACTCGTCCCGATCGAACTGGCGCTTCCGGTGGTCCGTTCCGCAGCCGGCAGCACCCGTAAACGCGTGTTTTGCTAACAGATTGCCGAACTGCAGCAGCGAAAAGCCTTCGGGCCAGAGGCGACGAACCCGCGGTTTACTGCATGGCACCACCAACACCACACTTACACAAACACAAAAATACACAAACACATGCACACAGCTACAAATTGGCGTATCTTTTCGCGCGCCCTTGTACACCCTTTTCCCATCGCCACGCTGCAGACCGCCGTCCCCCGCCGTTTTTGTCAGTTTCGCTGTCTGCGCGCGCGCGCTCGTCCGACCTCGCGATCTTCACGATATTTTCTGAACGCCACGCGGAGATCTCGATCGGAGGCGACCACGGCGACGCACTGCGGCTTGATCGTACTTTGCCAACAGAATAGGGGTGCTGCGGCTGGTGCTAATTAGTCGCTCCAGATCTCGACGCAGATTGCAACGATCTGTGTCCTCTGTACACACACACGCACTGGGGTCGATGGCGAGCCCCTGTAGCAGTCTCTGGTGCAGTTGTCGCTGCACACGGTCGAGCTGCACGTAACGGAATGATTGAAGGAACCGATCACCATCTGGCGAAGTTGGTCTGGCTCGGGCCCGTGATAGGACCGCGTCGTCAATCTTGCTCTCGATCTCGACATCTAATCGATCGAAACGAGCGGAGTCTAGAGAGTGATGGAGGGTTGGAATAACACACAAGAGACGGCAACTGAGCTATCGTTTTAGCGTTTAAGAGTGTGTATGTGAGAGAGAAAGAGAGAAAGATGAGGATGGCGAGTTGTATTGAACACACAGGTGAAACTAGACGGGAGATCTTGTTCCCCAAAATGTTACGCGCTCCACATGCCTTCGACTACAGGAGAGATGCCCTTATCCAGGGGTTGGCAAGTTACGGCTCGAGAAGCGTCCGGGTCGCGCGAACATTTTGCAATTGAACTGTGATGAGAACATTGTTATTGCACTTCTCAAGATTCAACCTCAAGATTTCAACCAAAAGATTTCCACCTTCTACAAGATTTAAACGTAAAATTTCCAAAATTAGAACCAAGTTGAATTAACCATGATTAAATTATTAATTGCTTTGAATCGTTTTTGAGGGATATTAAGGTACAACTGGTTCCTATACCAATTGTTACGGACTGCTCGGGGAGAAATGTTTATGTTATTTTCAGGATTTTGACGATCGAAATCTTTGCAATAAGTACTTAAAACCCCGGAACACTTAACTTATTCTGTCCTATGCGAAGGTTTATTTTATCCAATGTTGAAGACTTGAAATAATCCTAATATGATCAGTCAAATTGAAGTAAAATACATAAACTTGAAAAAGTTCTGCAAAGAAGTAAATTTCTTTGTAATGAGCAAAAGAATAAAGCGTGTTGTATTTAGGAAGGTGAAAGCTTAGCAGCAACAAACGCGACATTTGGATCTTTCGTTGGAATGTTTGCCAACCTCTGCTGTAATCGATCCTAAAATGCTGAGGCTGTGAGGCTCTCAATTGTTCACTCTAGTAATTGTAGGCACCGTTGCTGATATTGTCTTTGGTGGCATCTTTTCAACTATCTCAAACCGTTTGCACTTTATCTCTCTCTCTCTCTCTCTCTCTCTCTATCTCTCTCTCTCTCTCTCTCTCTCTCTCTCTCTCTATCTCACTCTCTCTCTCTCTCACACACACACACACACAAATTCTCTCTATCTCAAAGATCGATACGCAGGCGATATCGCATTATCAATTGAAGCGATTCGTCCAATTCGCTACATCCGCCACCAACTGATGAGCTGTCAGGGTCTCGCAATTAGAACCATTCCGGTTGATCGGTTTTAATCATTCGCACACTAATCAGGCTGCCCCGTATGCGCTCGTGCCGCCACGTCCCTTTGCCAACCCCCGTCTCCGCCGTTGCACTAGAGCTAAGTAGATTAGCTCAGTTGGCAGCAAACTGCGCGTCAAACAGCACCTTGTACCCTGCAAATGCACCAATGCACCACCTTGTGCGCTGTGTGCACCTTCACCGCGAGCAACTAACATCACACCACCTGGTGACGGCAGGTGCCACCTGAAACTAGAACCGGCAATTTTCGACACCTTAACACCTCGCGCAATGGATAGTTACGGATGATGGCGGCGACGGCAACGACGACGACAGGGCCCGGACCGGTTGGTGAAAAAACCGTCCAACCAGCCGCAAATGGGTAAAGGGCCGCACGACAAAATTGCGCGATCGTACGCACGCACGACCTTCGGGGCGGTTCGTGTCTTCGGGCCGCTACACTTTATACGCGCGCGTGTGCGCACACACTCACGCACAGTTTCCTGCTGCTTCACTTTGCCAAAGGGCGTTAAGGTGTGCCCGTACTGACTCACGGAGGCTTTACGTACCCGCAGACAGCGCTGAATTCGCGTTACATACAAGCTTGCGACGTCCGACGCGATCTGCGGACGAACAGCTACTGTGCGTCTTCCCAACTGGAGGCGCCATCGCGTTGCGGTGAGCACAGGGCCGTGAAATGGGCACACATACACCCTTACCCCCAAGCACATACACCGACAGCGAGAGTTGCTGGATGTAAAAGGGTGCAACAAATGCCATTCGGTCGATCGGTCGCTGTGTTGTGGGTGCCAAGCGGCTCCAGGCAGCACGGCAGCAGCATCGCTCGATCGCAGCGCGTCTTGCAATAGGCGGAAGGGGAGGGAGTACAAGGGGTACAAGAAAATTCAATTTCGTATTTAAATGCACGGCCCTAAACACTTCGAAGCGCCATTTCGGACGTCCTTTCACAAAGTAATTCTGTTCGGCTCGACTTCGAATTAGACGTCCAGCGCCTTCTCGCGCATTGGACCGGATGAGAGCGAACCAGTGACCCGGTTTTGCGCTTTACGATCGACCATCTGCCAGGATGTGAGGGAAGGGCGGGCGAGAAGTGCTGAAGGACGTTCTGCTGTGGAGCAACAAAACAAAAAAAAGAAATAAACCAACGGGTTCGGGCGCCATCTACCCTGCACCCCCCTGTGGAGCGAAACCTGTTGCACATCTGGAGGGGTGGGTGGAAACGTAGCGTGCAGCATCCGCAGTCTTTCGGTCCGCCGTGACTCACCAAGTCACTTTCGTTTCGAGTGTTTATCTCACTCTCCTACAAAACTCCTTTCATGGAATGAAAAAGATTGTATCATTTTGCTGGTGCAAAACCGCAACCGCCGCCGCCCCATCGTTCATGTGATGACCACCACCACCACCACCCGTCCTGGGTATGTTGTGGGTTTGTTTCTTTTTTTAAATTATTATTTTTGTTGTTGCTACTGACCAGTATGGCGTGGGTATGGTAATATACGAGGGCATCGATTCAATGCTAATGGGAGCGTGTTTGCCGGAAAGGGGAGGAAGTGTTTATGGCGCTCGGAAGTCACACTGAGGCACGGGAAGGCGCGAAATGTCGATGGTTTTTTGGGGTCATTTATTTGGTAATGTTATCGCTTTGACCGTCGGTGACTTCCAGGCTGGAGTAGGTCGTTGCGACATTAAGCGTAAGAATTAATGTGTTGAAGGTGAAAGAACGGCTAAAAAAACCATAAGAAAAAAAAAGATATCTGTTCGAAGGTATGGTTTCGGTTATTAGCATGTTTGTTTTTTCTTTCTTTTTTCCGACGTTTCGATGGTTGGAACGAAACGCGAATTTAATTATTGCTGTATTTCTAACACTGATACGTGATACGTTACGCAGAGCGGTGAACATGTGATGATTCATGGCAAAAACCCAAACAATTCTCGTAATAACAAGACACACAGATACGCATACGGGAACTAAAGATCGGGAAATAGTCGATAACGTAACAGATCTGCTAAGGTGCGCAACATCCATTGGCTGCGTTCGGTTCCATAGCATTTCTTTGCCAAGCACAGCATCTCAGACAACTCCCTTGCCTTTGTCTGTCAAGCCTTTGTCCGAAGCGACGACATGGAGGATGCAATTGAAAGACGTCCCTACGAAATTGAACTTGGATTAATTTCCTTCCAAATTGATTCTGAATGCTCCAGACAGATAGTATTGGTATGAATAAAATAAAGTTACTCCGAACAAATCCATTAGGAAGGACAGTTCACACAAATAAGACTAGAACACAAAATAAAACGCAGTAGACATTTAAAACTACAATGAATAAAATAAGGCATGATACAGAAGAAGAAATCGTAAAAAAGAAGAAGAAGGTAGAGAAAAGAAGAAGGAGGAAGAGAAAAAAAGAAGAAGGAAGAGAAAAACAATAAAAAGGAAGAGACAATGAAGAAGAAGAAGAAAAAGAAGAAGAAAGAGAAGAAGAAGGAACATGAAGAGGAAGAGAAAAAGAAAAAAAGAAGGAGAAGAAGGAGGAGTAAGAAGAGAAAATGAAGAAGAAGAAGAAGAAGAAGAAGGAGTAGGAAGAGAAAAAAGGAAGAAGAAGAAGAAGAATAAGAAGGAAGAGGAAAAGAAAGGAAGTAGGAGGAAGAGAAAATGAAAAAGAAAAATAAGAAGAAGAAAACTAAAACCGCATATCAATACGCACAGGGTACGACTTGAAACCGTTTGCACGGGTTTTTGTTCCTTTTTTAGCGTGCGACAACGACAAAACAAAGCATTCTATTTGAACTGTTCAAAATGGTGTCAACTTCTCCAATACTGGTGGAACAGAAACCTCTTAAAAGTGTTATCAAAACTACGATTGGTTAAAAGGCTTCGTTTATCATTATGTTATCTCACCCTCAAACATTTCAAAACGCGTCAGAAATAGTAAAATCTATTCTGTCCCTTTTCCCCAGCAAAACCAACACGCTCGTCCGCCAACTGACAATTTGAAATGGAACACATAGCCAATCTCACCACGCTGTACACACCCTACCATCGGGAGGGAAATTCACCACGGTTCACACCGCGCACCGTCTAGCAA
This sequence comes from Anopheles gambiae, assembly GCF_943734735.2. Classification (NCBI taxonomy): domain Eukaryota; kingdom Metazoa; phylum Arthropoda; class Insecta; order Diptera; family Culicidae; genus Anopheles; species Anopheles gambiae. The sequence goes on from NC_064601.1 coordinate 16,218,945, forward strand.
CCGTGAAATCAATCTACGCACGCATTGGTGAGAATCAGCTGTCAACACATGCACTCAAAAATTAATTGCACATAACTGTAGTGATGTCGGTTGTTTTATGTAATTTTTGTTGTAAATATTTGTAGTCCCAGTTCGCCCAGTGTGGGGTAGTTTTGTTTATTGTTTAGTGCTGTTTCTTGTTATTTGTGTTTGTGTGTGTGTGTATGTGACTACCTGTAAGGTAAACTACCTTGCGCTCCGCACAGTCCCATCATCGGTCGGGTCATTGTGTGCGCTGGAAGGCGATCGAGGATCGCGGGTTTGTGTGTGGCGCTGTGCAGAGAGGATCGCCGTCGTCGTCGTCGTCGTCGTTGTCGTCGCTGGGTGGCGGCGAGAGCACAACCCCAGTGTGCAGTCCGCATACCTACAAGCGAACAAACGCACAGGGAAATCTCGATCGTTGTCGTCGTGGTCGTCGTGGTCGTCGTCGCACGGTGGTGTTGTGTTGTGTGGTTGTACGGTGCTGCGTTGTGTCATTGCGTCACGGCGCTCGGTGCTTGATTCGGCGCGGGGCCCCACAATCGCCACAATTGTCGCGGAACGCGCGCACCATCCCGTGCGTGTGTGTCGTCGTCGTGTTTGTGCCGTATCTTTCTGGAACGGGAAGGCATATTGATAAGGCGCCCCTCTACCCGTCCTCCCCCGCCATACGACCGCGAGTGCAACCGTCTCGTACTGCAAGGGGGAGAGTGTGCCCCTTGAACAGAAGGGTGTGCTTCACAAAAACCACGAGAAAGGGAAGGAGTGCGCAAACAGAGACAAGTAAAATCCACTGCCGAATTGACCGATTGATTGAACGGAGTGAGCGAGAGAGAAAGTGGCAGAGAAAGAGCGAAGGAGCGAAAGAGAGATAGAGAGAAAGACCTGTTGCTTGAGAAGAACAGTGTCGCTTGATCCGATGCACACACAGATGGGTTTGTTTAGTGTGCGCCACAGTTACCCGATCGGAGGCGCTGAACCTGTATTGTTAAGGTAATTGTAGTGTGCTACAGGTGTGCGACCACATACAAGCCCTGCCTTGCAGGTTTGTCCCCATCACCACCTTCCCCATGCAGCTGCCGAGAGTGGCTTTAATCATCCGGCGGCGGAAAGTGTCCGGGGTTTTGTGTAGAAAGTTGCAGCCATCGCGATCGTTGTGTCATGGCGCGCGTTGCGGTGGCAGTGGTGTGGTGGATGCTGTTGTGATGATCGGCTCCCACCACCACCAGTCCACTCGAGGTGGTCGATCTCGATTTTCCGATCGCGACTGACCGAGATTTTTGTTGCTGCTGCTGCGTGCTTTTCTCTGTCTCTCGCTCTCTCTCGCTATCTCTCTCTCTCTCGCTCTCCTGGTATCAGCTGTCGGAGGCTGTGTGGCATGTAAACAACACGTTCGATTCCCAGCAGACCGATCGTGGAATGCGATCCAGAATGGGGGGGGGAGGGTTGGCGGGGTGGTGGAGGAGTATTGAAGATGGCGGGAATGAAAACAAAAACTCCACTGGCCCACCTCCCCCTTGAATATGGTGGACCGGGACAGCAAAATGATTGTGCCCTTTCGGATTGTGGCCCGCGATGGAAGGAATCGCTTCCATTGCAATTGCAGCCGGAGCCATCATTATCATCGAATGCCATTCCATGTGTGTGTGTGTGCGTGGGAGTAGTGTGTAGGGCTGATAAGGCTGGCATGAAAACAGGAACACACACACACGCACACAAAGGGCGGTTCGATTGTAACGAGCATCCTGCAAATCACCTCTCCGATCTGGCGCAAGACGAGGACACACACTATGCCGCAATTATCCTCCCATACTGGAAGCTTTGTCATTCACACAGTTGCCTGGGCACTGAAACGAGGAATCAGGAAGCGGGATAGATGGACCGACCGCCGTTCCTTCCCTGCCAACTCCACAAGCGCAAGCGAAATGATGATCTTCGTAGATGAAATTACATCGATCGCGGTTGGCAGCGGAAGAGTAGTCGTCGGCCTGTACGGATCATCCGCATCACAAGCGCGTTTGTTTGAATAGCGTTTTTGTCTCCCTCCTCGTCAACCGCCCCGTCCTTTCCTCGATCTGTCCTACTCACTCTTTTTTGCTGTAAGTAAATTGCTGTCTGGATGGCGTCGTTGGCGTGTTTGCGCCGTGCTGCGTGACTCTAACAGGGGGTTGTGTTTTTGCCACCGCAAAACACACAATTACGCCAACTCAGCGCAAAAACAGCAGCAAGCCGGGCGCGAACAGAACGTGTAGTACTCTTGGCTGACGTTACTTACGTGCGTTTGCTGTCGTTCTTCCTTGACCATATAGACTTAGGTGTAGACACGACACGAATATTTTGGTCTGGGTGAAAAAAAGAAACACTTTTCAATAAGTGATCGTGTGCCATATTTTTGTACAAATTCCTCTATCCATGGAGGAATATTTAAGATAGGGCCTCATCCCCCCTTTTGGGCTTTACACGCTGTACACGAGAATGCCAGAAACACACATACACACATACTCAGCTAGCATTGAAGTGAAGTGGGGTGAAGGGTTTGCGATACCGCCTGGGGCCGATAATTATCGATAGGGAGTCGCCGCCACGGTCATTGCTACCGGGCGGTGGGATTAGTAGCCCACCACCCGGCTTTACCATTCCTGCTGCGCGAGCGCGCCTTCTTCTTTGCGCACAGGTGACAAAACGCCGCGGAAGAAAACATCAAGTACCCCTTTGGGGGGAGGGGGTATGAGGAGGCGTTTGGGTGTGTCTGTGTGTGTGTGTGTGTGTGTGTGTGTGTGTGTGTCATGGGGAGGATTTATGATGCGTCCGATTAACTGCACCCGAAGGCATGGAATGGGTTTTTTTTTTTTGAAGACAAGCCCCGCAGTAACATCGCGCGCACATTAAATGCACACAATGCGGCGCGGAAGTACAACATTTACCACACTCTATGAGTTCGTGACAGAGAGGAAGGGGTGGTGGTGGTGGTGGCGCGCTAACATTAATGATCACTGCTCAATTTTCCAATGAAACGCGAATGAAATCACACGCCTTCGCGGCACGATCGCGCGTCGTACTTTGTTAGAAGGAAGAGAGAGAGAGAGAACGAGAGAGCAAAGAAGTGGGGGAACGAACACCACGACCACTACTGCTGCCGTCTCTAGCAGTCATCGAGAGAGGACGGCCAAGATCCGCGAAGATCACGTTCTTTGATTGTCTTTTGTCAATTGAGGCAAAAATAAAATAAAAGCAGCCATTGGCTAGTTGCTCTCGAGATGTGTGTGCTTCGTCACCATAGCCGCCACACACTTGCACAGAGATCATCCCTCCCCTGTATCCGCGTGGGCTTTATCCGCGCCTTGTGGCCGGTGGGGCAGAGCGTGAAGATGTCTTGCGGTTTGACGAACAGTTGCTTAAAGCTCCTCCACTAGCTTGTGGCTGTGCGATTGTTCTGTTTGTCTTCTGCCCCCCCCCCCCCCTTCCCTCCCCCCAACACTTAACATCCTTCGCTACACAAGGTTAAACGTCCCCATTATGTAAACGATAATGTTTGGGCACATTAGAGAAGCACCACAGAGGAGGGAGGGAAAAAAAGAACAAGACAAGAAAAAGGCACCATACTCACACAAGATTGACCAATTAAAAAACGCATATACACACACACACACTCTTTTGCGTCCATCTTAGGGTCCAGGCAAACCTGCCGGGCCGGGGGATGGGAATAAATAACATACACACGCACAGACACACACACAAACACACACACACACACACACACACAAGATAAGAGATAAGACCGAAGCTTCTCACGGCTGCCACGGGCCAGCCAATCATTCTTCCCCTCCCGCCCGGGGTCGGTTCGCTCCGTCCGTCGGTGTGGAAAAGATGAGGCTGAAAGAAGGCTCGAGATATTGGTAGGTGATGGAAGAAGTGTGGCAGTTCCTGGCAGCAACGAAAAAAGCACCAGCCATCGCCGCGTAATCGCTCAGTACAGTGCCGAGCGTCGCGGCTGCTGATTAACGCGTCGTCGATTTTCTCGGTCGTCCGATTCCGATTCCCACCGAAGTATTGATCCCGCCCGTGTGGTATTTTCCATCCACCGCAGCCACCGACCGTCGCACAGGATCTCGCAGTGTGTGTTGGTGTGTGTGTTTCTGTGTTGGAGAGGGTTAGTTCTGTTGCGGGGTAGCGGGAATCGGGGTGCGCAGCCGGACGGCAAATCATCGCACACCACACACCCCGTGCGCCAGTGTGTCGCGCACATAATCTCTAGGCGGCCAGACAGCATCGCGTATCCGCGTACGAACACTGACGCGAAGTGAGAGCACGACGACGACGACGACGACGGTGCTGCTGCTGCTGCTGTTGCACCCAGCACGAGGCTACGACGGCCGCAGACGATCGTGCGCGCTCCGAACCGTCGAACCGTCCCCGCACGCGCGCGCGTTGCGGGTGTCTGTGGTAGTAGTCCCCGTCCCGGCCCGGCATGATGATGCAGTTTTTGCCTCTTACAGAATGTGTACCACTGCTCGCGAGCCAATATGCTGCAACGACCAAAATGTCTAACGCCGGAATAGAGTACAGCGAGCTGAACGACCGAACGAAAGGTAAGGGCGTGGGCGGTGCAGGCGCGGGAAGGAGGGATGCTTCCGAGCAAAACTTGTGTTGTGCTGTAACTGCCCCTGCAGCGGTGTCGGTGTGCGGAAGGTGTGCTGTGTTTGTGCCGTTGTCGGTAGTCGGGGAGGGCCCTCGGACGCTCGGACTTGTGGGCGATAAGAATATCTTTCCCCCATCAGACCGGTGGGAGGGGGGAGACGTACGATGCTCTATCGCAGCATATATATAGAGGGTGTTGTTATGTCGGTGTGATGTTGGTGATCGCGCACAATCTTGCCTTTGGTGTTCTCGAAGGTCCCTTCGATTCCCGTGTCTAACGATTTTCTTTTTTTTTGTTCACTCCCTTTTTTCTTGTTCCAGGAAGCCACGACAGCCCGAGCCATACGTCCGATACGGCGTATGAATCATGCCTGAGTCCCCTGCAGCCGAACGATAGCGGCAGCTTCAGCGCAATCAATGTGTGCGCTATCTGCTGCGATCGTGCGACGGGCAAACACTACGGTGCCGCCTCGTGCGATGGATGTAAGGGCTTTTTCCGCCGGAGCGTAAGGAAAAACCATACCTACTCCTGCAGGTAAGCCGGAGCGACGCGAACCGTCCGGAATTAGCACCCGCACGCTTACACTTCCCCTCCCTTTGTTTGGTACAGATTCTCACGCAACTGCGTGGTGGACAAAGACAAGCGCAACCAGTGTCGGTACTGTCGGCTGAAGAAATGCTTCAAAGCGGGCATGAAAAAGGAGGGTAAGGGCAAAGGGACGAGATGTCCGCGGGACGCACATAGACACACAGTCACCCGTCTGCTGCTCCCGGATCTTACGCGATTGATAATAATAATTCCCATCCCCCTGTCTCTCTCTCTCTCTCTCTCTCTCTCTCTCTCTCTCTCTCTCTCTCTCTCTCTCTTTCTCCCTTCTCAGCGGTCCAGAACGAGCGGGACCGCATCAGCTGCCGCAAGCCGAGCACGGACGATAAGAACACCATCAACGGGCTGTCGGTGAAGTTTCTGCTGCGGGCGGAAAACTTTAGCCGCCACTTCGGCGCGGCGCTGGACGAAACGAACGACGCGGAGGAGGCCGACCTGTCGTCGAAGCGGTTCGCCAGCATCAACGACGTGTGCGACTCGATGAAGCAGCAGCTGCTGATACTGGTCGAGTGGGCCAAATCGATACCGGCCTTCGCCGAGCTGCAGCTGGACGACCAGGTCGCGCTGCTGCGGGCGCACGCGGGCGAGCATCTGCTGCTCGGGCTGTCCCGCCGGTCGATGCACCTGCAGGACATGCTGCTGCTCGGGAACAACTGCATCATCACCAAGCAGTGCCCGGATGCGAACATGTCGCCCAACCTGGACATCTCCCGCATCGGGGCCCGCATCATCGACGAGCTCGTCAGTGCCATGAAGGAGATACAGATCGACGATTCCGAGCTGGCGTGCATCAAGGCGCTGGTATTCTTCGATCCAAGTATGTTTCGTGGAGGGGGGGGGGGGGCACAGTGGGCTTTATGTTGTGGGGCTGTGATGTGATTTCCTTTCCTCTCTTCCAACAGGTGCGAAAGGATTGAACGAACCTGCCAAGATCAAATCGCTCCGGCACCAGGTGCTAAACAATCTCGAGGACTACATCTCGGACAAGCTGTACGATTCGAGGTGAGCGGAGACGTGGACCGTGGATGATGAATTGAATGGAGAACTAACCCCATTTTTGTTTTCTTCAACAGAGGAAGGTTCGGAGAGATTCTGCTGCTACTGCCAGTGCTCCAGTCGATCACGTGGCAGATGATACAGCAAATCGAGCTTGCCAAAATGTTCGGCGTCGCGCACATCGATAGCTTGCTGCAGGAAATGTTGCTCGGAGGTACGGTTGGCCCGCCATAGTGCTGCCCGGCTCTTTTGTTTCACTGTTTCACTTACCCTGTGTGTGTTACCCTTTTTAGGCGACACTATCGATACCTCGTCGACGATCACCTCACCGATAAACATGATGAACACCAACAACAGCCCATCCGATTCGTGTGATACGACGCACCTCGCGCCATCGATCGGGGGCCCACCGGTGGACCACGAGGGGGCGGACCCGCTAGTACAAATGTCATCGCTGAACGGACCGCCCGGCTACGGTGGCGATCCGGACGGTCTGCTCATGGACACGGTACCGAGCGCCAACAGCTACTGTACGCGCAAGGCGCCCGATCAGACCACGCCGGATGCGCTCAATGGGCAGCTGCACGGTCCAAGGAATGGTGCCGGTGGTGGTGGTGGTAGTAGTGGTACCGTACCTGCGGACGTCGGATACATGCAGCAACAGCAGCAGCACCAACAAAACCATCAAGTACAAGCGCAGCAGCAGCAGCAGCAGCAGCGTCATATTACGGGCAGCTCGCCGGATGGCACCGTTACGGTAGCGGACATATACTTCCATGCGCCCACGAGTGTCCACGGCCCGTCCTCGTCGCTGCAACTGGACAGCGACGTCGCCATGTTCAACAACAACAATCTGAGCTGCTGCCCGGGCGAGATGACGCACGCGCCGGACAAGGGCTGCGAGATGGTGAAGATCGAGACGAAGCGCGAGCCGGAAAATGCCTAATTCCAAAACCCACCCACATCCCTCTTGCCATTCGCAACTGTGTGCGTGAATGTGTGTGTGCGTGTGTGTGTGTGTGTGTGAGACAGAGAGAGAGAGAGAGGGAGAGTGTATGTGCGTATAGTTTAATCATTTTCGGGGGGATGAAAGCAAACCAGAGAATGGTTGAGGGTGAATGTGCAATTGTAAGCAGAAGGCTAGAGCAGAACCAAGATAGTGCTGCAGAAGCAGCAGCAAGATTGATATTCACGACGACGGTGCACGAGAAGCGGGCAAACAGTTTAGGAAAGGGTTTTTTTTTTTTGTTTCTTTGTTTTGGTTTGCGTTGATCGTGTGTGTGCGTGGTTTTTTTTACATTATACTCTCCGTTTTGTTACGGCAGGTTTTTGTTTTGTTTTTGTTTGGTTAGATTTCCTTACGGTACGGTTATGGGGCGGGTGACAAAGTGGTGACAGGGCGCTAGGCTTTTCTCCACGATCGTCGCCGGTTGCTCTCGCGATCGGTTGCGATTTGACTGCAAAACAAACAATACTGGTTGGTACTGTGCTTTCTGTTTTGGGGTTTCTTTCAATGAAAATGTTCAACGAATGACTGGAGTAGGCAAGAAACAAAAAAAAAACAAGCAAACACGCCCGTGTTTGAAGCTATATAAGTATAATGATGCTAGGGGCTAGTTAAGTAACCAAGTCAAAGTCAGACTCATTCTGTTAGGTAGGTTTTTTTTCTTTTTTTTCTCTCTCTCTCTCTCCTGTACATAGATTTACAACCGGTGGTGTGTGCACATTCGGGAAGGTGATTGTTATACTCTTTGCGTAGTTTAGGTAGTCTCCCATCCCCACCCAACCCTTACCTCCCTTTTCACTCATCCCCTTCGCGCTACGGGATAGCGCGTGTTGCCCGTTTTTCTCCCCCTCTCGCATCGCCCGAGCTAAGGAAACGTGTTCTATATACTACGTGACTTTGTTATACTTCTTCTGTTTTCTGGGACGCAAAAGTGCAAATAAAAAAAAAACGACTGTTATTGTCTCTGTTTCCATATTGGTGGCCAGCAGTGGTGCGTGGTGCTGTGCTTTAAAACAAGGAAATTACGTGTGTTTGCGTTCCGCGTTTCCATTGAATGCTTCCGAATGAATTTAAAACGGGGAACAAGATAGCAGCACGAGTTCCTCATCTCACCTAAACAAATGTGGCTTCCAGCTCCGGGGCCAGACTTTTGCCGACTGTGTTGTCCTAGTTGATACGACAGCCGAGCCGAGGGCGCGCTTGGGTGTGGTTGGTTGCGTTACGTTAGTTCGGCTGCTCCGTTCGCTCGATCGGTGGTAAACGCATTGCCGCTGATAACCGCGCCGGTCCGATGGCGACCCAATGGCGACACAAGCCCGAACAACGGTTCGACCCAGTCGGCCGGCTAGCCTTAGTGCGGGCAGTCTATCTATTCCGCTTCTCGTGCCGCATCCTCGGTGGTGCTGCCGCGATCGATCGATCGCTGGGAGGGGGGGAGTGAATTGGACACGATCACCCCGCGACCGTGTGGCGGCGCGTATCGTTTCGCGCCCGGCGCGGCACTAATCGATCGAGCGCTCACGAGCGCACGAGAACGGACCGGTGTGGTGGTGGTGCTCAGGGAAACCGTGCGGCAGTAGCAGTACATCGGCCGTACCTACATCAACCATCGTCGCGGTGTGGCTTCAACTGTCGTACCACTGGCAGGTGGTTGCGATCGTGAATACGTGAATTCACTCACAAAAATAGTGAAAAATCAACCACCACAGTTGCTCACTTCCGGATGCGTTCGCTCGTTCGTGGAAGATTTGATACGATCGGTGTTTGTGTGATGTGTGTGTTTGCCTGTTTGTGGTACAATTTTTTTTGATGTTGGTTTGCTTACTTGTGTGTTAGTGCAGGCACGGTAGAGGTCTCTTCCCACATCGGTCCCTATCAGTCCGCCCGCCCTGCAAACGCATTAGGGTGCGCGATCAGTTGCTAATCATCGTACAGCCGAAGGATCTATCTCATCCGTATACACCCCTCCCTCCTCGTACATTCAATGCATGCATGTGGCGGTGGCGACGGTGGCAGCACGCCCCATGGACAGAGTAGGCCTGGACTATGAGTTGTTTGGCACGCGCTCAGTGAGTGTTTCGACCGCGGTCGCACATCACAACAACAGTGACCGACCGGAGGGTGGTGTTGGTGGTGGTGGTGGTGTGTAGCATTATTTATTGGTGGCAGATCAAAACCATGTCCGGGTCCGGGGGGAGGCGACGATCGAGCATATATTGCTTGCCGAAGCCTCGGTACAGTTGTGTGCCCGTGTGAACTGCGACATTGACTCTGCGGGTTCGGGGTGTGTGTGTGTGTGAGTTTGTGTCGTGTTGGGGCTAGGATTGTGAAGGTGCTGTTTTGGAGCACTCACGAGTGTGTCTCTACAAGCAGTCGGCAGGAGTTATCTGGCCGACGAATCTCTCCGAACTCCGAGGGCACTTCACAAAAGTGTAGGAACGTTAGTGGCACATGGTTGGGGCAGGGCAGCGATTCGTGAGCACGGGAAGAATCTCGTAATAGACTGTGAATTACTCTTAGTGCGTTCAGTTCATCATTCTAAGGAAAGAATGCCATACAAATGTGTCCGCCTGGTGGTTAACGAAACACGTGCACTAGTGATAGCAGGTTCGATCGTGCTAGATGGATTAGCTTAGCACCGAGCAACCCCTCGTAACAGTTAGCCGCAAGCCGCAAGTCCGGTGCTGCCAGCCAGCCAGCCAGAACAATGCCCAACACAATGGCCGCCCACATCAACCAGCGCATCGAGGACCATCGGAATTTGGCCGACTGGTCGTACTATGCGAACGAAACGGCCGGCGAGGAGTACTACGAGATGCCGATCGATATGCGCTTCAACTCCGGCCACATCCTATCGATCATGGTGTACACGTAAGCGTCGGTGGCCCGGGTGTCGCTGTTCTGTCGCTAACGTCGTTTCTCTCCCTTTTTTATTGCATCCCCGTTACAGTACACTGATGGTGTTTTCGGCCACGGGCAACCTTACGGTGCTCAGCATACTGGCCCAGCGGAAGGTGCGCGCCTCGTCGCGGATCAATATCATGTTGGCGCATCTAGCGATTGCAGATCTGCTGGTTGGTTTGGCGTTGGAGGCATACAGAACCTGTGGCGATGTTTTGGAGGACCGATTCTTTAACACTCATTCTTCCACTGCACCCTAGGTCACCTTTCTAATGATGCCACTGGAGATTGGATGGGCGTACACGGTTAGATGGACGGCCGGTGACTTGATGTGTCGCGTGATGGCGTTCTTCCGCACCTTCGGGCTGTATCTGTCCAGCTTCATTCTGATCTGCATATCGGTGGACAGGTACGTGCCATCTGAGCCCGTGAGTTTTACCGATCGTCCCCGACTTATTGCCAGACTTTGCCTTTGTTCTCAGATACTTTGCTGTGCTGAAACCGCTCAAGGTGCACGAACATCGGGCCGTGCTGATGATAGCAGCGGCCTGGATAATGTCCGGACTGTGCAGTTTACCTCAGGTATGGTTTTTGTGCCTGCTAAGTACCAATCAAGGCCAGTTGCTCAAACAGTGCGGTTCCATTTTGTGTTGCGATTTCAGGCGTTTATCTTTCACCTGGAAGGACATCCAAACATTACGGGATACCAGCAGTGCGTAACGTACCACTACTTTGAGGAGGAAATCTACCAGATCATCTACAACGTGCTGGTAATGTGCCTGATGTACACCTTCCCGCTGATTGTGATCCTCTACTGCTACGGGTCTATCTACTACGAAATATTTAGTCGTACCAATCCACGCAATTTAGGTAAAAGGGAACTCCTCCCTTATCGACTCTCCAACCACGCGCAATATTTTTACCTTATGCCTTGTTTTGCAGAGAGCTTTCGCCGCTCGTCTATCGATGTGCTTGGGCGAGCGAAGCGAAAGACGCTACGGATGACCATAATGATCGTGATCGTGTTCGTCGTCTGCTGGACACCCTACTACGTCATGTCACTATGGTACGTGATAGAGTCATCCATGAGAAGTTCCTTCCAATGTTTAGAACATGCTGTTCCTTCCCTTCTCATTTTACAGGTACTGGCTCGACAAGGAGTCAGCCAAAAACGTGGACCAACGAATACAGAAGGGACTGTTTCTGTTCGCCAGCACGAACAGCTGCATGAACCCGGTGGTGTACGGTGTCTTTAACGTGCGCAAGAAACACACTAAGAAACTACTAAAGACGACACACGAGAAAAGCTGCGGCAGTCATCTGACGATGAGGGCGTAGGAGCGTTAGTAACATGGAGTGAAGTGTGTTCCGTGTTGTTGGTGTGGGAGAGATTTTAGGATGTTTGCTCCATTTTATAGCATAAGATAACGTTACAACTTACAATTACACTACTCACGGTCTGAAATACTCTGTATGTAGCGGCTATGTACGCAATAAACCCGCGATTCGGTGGACGTTTCCATGAAATGGAAGGATCATAATGCTATGTAGAAGTTTTGTTTCATCCTCCATCGCTGTGCGAAGGAAGATCACACGCTTTATTGGTTCGCATTAGTGCCTATTACGTACTGAATAGTGTCTTACTGACATAGAACTGAGGTAGCGACAACTAGGGAATAGTAATAGTAAGGAGTGGAAACACATGGCCTGATTATACGAAGCAGATTGGTGTTGTATATACTGTAAGCGCTACATTTAGTTGTACACCTAACATTAACTCTGCTGACGATCACCCGATAGAGTGCCGGCCTAAGCCCGATGGTCAACCTGTACCTCGCGCTGCAAATTCGGAGGCAGCTCGCGGTAAATCGCCTCCGGTACGTTGTCTGTAGTAAGGGAAACGAAAATAGAAAAGCATTACTCTCGGACGCACGTTCCCCAGTCGACCGAACTTACCATTACAGCGGTACACCAGATCGGACCAGATGATCATCTCCTGCGAGAAGCAGAACACACCCAGCCGGCCGCCCTTGAGCGTGGTGTCGAAGATGTTGCCCGAATCGGCCACCATCTGGTCGCCGTCGAAGATGCGCAACCGGATCAGTCCGATCTTCGGCCGGTGCAGCAACAGCCAGCGGTACGCCGTCCGCTCGGTCCAGCCCACGTTGCGCGGGTCCTTCCAGAGCAGCTTCACCTGGCCCTTGGTGTCGCCCGTGTGCCACAGACTGTTGCGCAGCATCTCGCCCGGTCCGGTCGCGCTGTTGATCAGCTTCAGCTGTATGCCCGGCTCGGCCGACGCACGGAACGGGGTCGCCTGCCAGTACGTCTGGATGTTCTTCTTCCACATGACGGCGTAGAACTTGTGGTTGTCCTGGTAGCTGAAGATGAACCCGACGTAATCGTCATCGATTTCCGTGTCGACGAAGAAGGTGCCCTCGAAATCAACGCCACCGAACGCGTCGTAGCTGCATTTGCGGGACAGGAACGAGCAATTAATGGGAGCAAAAGCAATTAAACAATCTCGATCAAAGCGATCTTCCGCGCAAGCTCTACAAACTGAGCACTGAACTTACCCAACAGCCAGCCCCGGATCGCTGTTTTGTGTTTGGACAATCTCCGCACCCTTGTTGTAGATCACCCAGTTCGGATCGATCTGCGAGTCGCCTTCCGGGTCCAGCACCACCGTCTGGTACGTGCGGAAGTCGGTCGAGAAGATCTTTGAATTGTTCGGACAGTTGTCGAGATAGTTCGGGATCAGATCCAAATCGAAGTCTTCCTCGCAGATGTCACCAATGCCGTCATCTGGAAAAAGTGTTTTGTAAGTATATGTCGCTGTGAGCGGGTGCCACATCGGGTGCAATCAATTTCTTGCCGACTTACTGTTCGCATCCGTCTGATCGGGATTGAACACGATCGGGCAGTTATCCTCGTGGTTCAGGATACCATCATTGTCCGCATCGGTATCGCACAGATCTCCCCGCCCATCACCGTCAGTGTCGAGCTGGTCGGAGTTGGCCAGCTTCGGACAGTTGTCGCGACTGTCCTGAATACCGTCCCGATCGCGATCGACATCACTGTCGCACGCATCACCGATAAGATCGTTGTCGGAATCGAGCTGTGGGAAAGAAATTGGAGCAGAGAGAGGGAAGTCCATTTGAGTTAGATCCTTCTAATCAATCCCCTCAGAAACTCACCTGATTTGGATTGGGAATCATTGGACAGTTGTCGCAAACATCCCCGACCCGATCGCCATCCGTATCGAGCTGGTTGAAGTTGGCCACCTTGGGACAGTTATCGTCCTCGTTGCGAATACCATCATTATCAATGTCCGGATCGCAGGCATCGCCCATCCCATCCTTATCGACATCGTTCTGGTCGACGTTCGATACCGTGGGACAGTTATCGCACGCATCGCCCTGCTTATCGCCCCCATCGACATCGCTATCCAGCTGGTCCGGATTATGCACCAGCGGGCAATTATCCTTCATTTATAGAAAATGGGAAGTTAACTAAATCTGAACTGGAGCAGACACTTAATTTCTCCGCCTGAGTCATTCCTACCGGATTGTTCAGAATTCCATCGTTGTCTGCATCGGGATCGCACGCATCACCAATACCGTCCCGGTCCGCATCTTCCTGGCCCGAGTTGGGAATGTTGACACAGTTGTCAGCGCGACACTTCTCATCGTTACACTGCAGGTTGGCGTCGGGCCACCCGTCCAGATCCTTGTCCGAGCCGCACAGGAATCCATCACCTGCCCAGCCTACCTTACACTTACATCTGTCAAAAAAAGTGATCTTTGGAGCCTTACTTGAACCCTGGAAATCTTCCTCCAGAATCCCTACCTGTACTTATTGTTGCCGGCATGCTTGCACACAGCGTTCTGGTCACAGATCGTCCCATCCAGACACATCCGATCGGATGGCAGACATTCGCGCGACGAGTTACGGATAAAGCCCGCCTTACACTGACAGTCGTACGAACCTTCCGTATTGTGGCAGACCATGTTCGCTCCACAGCGGGCCGACCCGTCCGCACACTCGTTCCGATCCGTGCACCGCTGGCGTTGCATCGAACCGTCGAACGACGTTGCCGTCAGCCCCTCGTAGTGTATGCCGACGTAGCCGCTGGGGCACGGGTCGCACCGGAACCCGGGCGCAGTGTTGGTACAGCGTACACGCACATCACACGGCTCCACCAGATCACACTTTACAGAACGGGCGGTAGGGAGAAGTCATGCGTGAGAAATTACAGGTGCAAAGCTATTGAAAGTGCATTCTAGCAGTTGGCGTATGAGTTAGCAGAAGACGCTCTTCTTTTGACCTCGGCTGGAGACACCCTTTTCCGGGGTCATATCAGCAAAGGAAGCAAAGAAGATGGAGTCTCACAGCATAACCTACCTCGTCCAGATCGTGACAGGCAGTACCGTTGCCAGTGAAACCGGCCGGACAGGCACCGCAGCGGAAGAACGGATGCTGATCTAATCTACTGCAATGTACACCTTAATTTTGGAGGGCGAAGGGTGGAACAGTCAAGTAATGTGTGGGAGACGATGTTTAACGATCGAATTCGGGAACAAGTTACACAATTTGTCAATGGGTTAGGCGCAAATGATTTTGGTTTGGTGATTCACACTTTCGCATCGACACGATCTTCGACGCTCACACTACTCACATTGCTTACATCAAGATCTTTCGTAGGAGCACTGATTCAGGACCGAAACCGATCGCCGATGAATACTCACAATCAGTTAAAAGGCAGTAGTCAACATGATAAATGGTACGATAGAAAAATGGTAAAACCTCAAGCATGCAAAGATGTTTCCCAAAGCCCCCCCCCTCCCTCCCCTCGCATGGTTCTGTTACATCTGTTTCGGAAATGGTCGATAAAAGATTGTTAAGCGAATGTTATATACCCTGCCACAACTCAAACGGAAGACACGAATCGCACCGCAGTCATCCAACAAGATCCAACCATTAGGCCAAACTTACGACGTACGACGATGAGATATCAGTTTTATTATTGGGTATCGTAAATATCAGCTGGTTTGCTAGTGAAGCTTAAGGTTAAGTACATTTGGCGCACCCTGCCAGGCACAGGATCAAACGTGGTAAGAAAAATGGTGATAAAAACATGTAAAAATATGTGAAATTCATTTAACACTGTATATCTATATATATATATCAGCCGGCGGTATGTGTGGACAACGCATTCCCCAAACTGTTTTGTCCACCCCTGGGGAGCGTGTTATATTTTATGGGAACACCGTTTTACATTCACAACTGTTGGTTTGTTCACACACGGGGACACACGGGGCTTTGTATGAGAAGGGGTTTATTGTTGGGTTTTTTTGTTGTTGTGGGGGAGCAATGGAGAAATGATTGGAGAAGCCCCGTAGCAGCCCGCATGCTATCGTACGCTACTGGGACCCTCCGTGGCGACGACCCGACTCGTCGCGTCTCGTCAGGCGTCAGGTTAAAGTGAGTGGTTTTGGAGGGGGTTGTGGTAAGGCGGGGAGCTTGACTTGACTATTACTTCCTACCTGGTGCGCACGGTTTGTCTTCGCAGGCGTCCCGAAACCGGCAGTGCTTACCGTCGCCCTCGTATCCCGCCGGGCAGGGACCGCACTGGGCACCCTCGACCGTGTCATAACACTGGACACCACTGGAAGGAGAGGAGCAAGACAAGAGTAGATAGTTTGGATGTCAGGTTAGTCAGCGAAAGAGCGTAGTTGGAGTTAGTTTGAAAGAACTGCTACTAACTTGAAGCATGGCTGGTCCGCACAGGTCTGACCCGGACGACAGTTTCGGCCATCGCCGACGTATCCACGCGGACAGTGGCCACAGCGCATACCAGTGGACGTATCATAGCACTGCACGCCTGCAACGTTGCGGGAAATCAGGTGTTTTAGTAGATCCTCACCAGGACCTAGGGTACTGCCGTAACTCACCTGGGAAGCACGGATTGCTGTACTGGCAGTTTTCGCGCAACGGTTGCGCCTGCTGACAACCGGCACAGTTCTCGATCAGCCCCCGCAAGTAGTTGATCTCATGCCGCTGTCCCTTCACCTCTTCCTTCAGCTCCTTCACCAGCTTCATCAGCTCGCCGAGAAGCTTCAGAATGTTCTCTACCAGGATCGAAACCACAAAAAGTGTTGAAAACTGTGTCGTGGGATAACTCTGCAATGGGCCTACCAACTTACCATCACAATCACCGTGAATGATCGGGATGTCGCCACGGTTTGCCGAGAAGTCGGTGTGGAACGCTTCCTTGTACTTTTCCGCCGTGTGGTGCCAGTTCCGGATGTCACGCTTCTTGTTGCGCTCCGGTATAAGCTCACCTGCAAACCCCAATCGATTAGCAAATCGCTTTTTCAGTGACAAGTTTACCCAAACTCTCAAGCACTGTAACTCTCACCTTGTACTTTGTTCTTGAGCATCTTTTCTACCGTCTGCTTCTGGCGCGACGGGATGTGGTTGCCGTTGCGGCGCAGTATCTTCTGACAGCTGGCACGGCTCAGCGCCTTGTCCAGGTCGGAATCCAGGAACAGGGGATACTTGCGCTCGCGGAACTACGGAAAACAGATAAAAAAGGCAAGGAAATCCCTATCAATCACTGTCGCGAACGCGATCGTGAGGCAGAAGAGCAATTACCAGCTTGACCGTCGGCTCGTCGCTGCCCGCAAACAGCTTCGACAGGTTCACGTCCAGCTCCTCGGTCGAGGACTGTTTACAGTTCATGTACACGGTGATCGCGCTCTGGTGGAACGCGAACGCCAGCGACTTGATCGTGGTCGACTCGTTCAGCTCGCTCAGGATGAGGTTCTTCGAGTACACCTTCGAGTGGGTGGTGATGTCGATGGTCACTGATCGATGGGCAATGGGTGTGGGGGTGATCGGAAATGGATGGCCGTTAAAAGCGATTGATTTATCGGTTTTCGATTAGGGGCGGCCACCGTAGACCTCATTTGCTTACCTCGCTTGTTTTTGCGATCGAGATAGAAGGAAAATTTGTTCTTCGATTCAGGGAAATCGATCATAAACAGTGCCTCGATGGTGATTCTAAACTTTCGCCGCGGTCTGTGTGGAGTGTGGTAAACATTCGAAATGCCATTGTAATGGCGTGTTTGAAAAAAAAAAAACAATTACAGTGAAGCTTGGATAAGAGAGCAATCGATCAGACGGTTCAATAAAACTGCCTCCCTGTTGAGGTTAAACTATCTCCTATGTAGTTTGGTATCTAATATTGTATTATTTAGTTGACTGTTGGATTGAATTGTGTCCTTTCAACAATATTTAAGTGTAATAGGAAGAATAATTTGGAGCATTAATAACATGCCAACATATTAATTACCGAAGCTGGTTGAAAAACACTGAAAATTGTTTACTTCAGTTAATTTTTGCCATTTCTGAAGTTATTTCTGATATTCTTTCTAATACGGGTCTTCTAGTTTAAATGCTCCTACTTGAAAGATCTCCTACTCTGTCCAGTTGTCTCTCTCTCTCTTTCACTCTCTCTGTTGCAGGAATATCTCTTAACCAAGGTTTCACTGTAAATCAATTAATGTGCCGATCGCTTACCTAATGTGGCGGAGCGATATTAGGAAATCATCCTTAATGTATTCTTCCAGCTCAGTCGAGGCAACTACATCAGAGAAGGAAAAGAGGTTAAGCAAACAAAAAAAAAACAAAAAAAATGTAAATCATTCCGCACCACGTATGTTGCAAAGTGTCTCGCGACTTCTCAACACTGTAATTAGTGACCAAAAAAAAAAAACACACACACACACACAAACACAGTTTCTGGCGCCCCATATAAGAAATTAATTTAAATAAATCAATCAATAGCGCGATCGCGCAATCGCTTGTCGCAGACGTGGGCGCCCGTACTGTGACGTCCAGTGTAGGTTGCAGCCAATGCTCTTTGTGTGTGTGTACAACGGCTGGAAGATTTATGAAGCATTACTTCATTGCGCGCACCTCCTCGATCGAGGGTTTCGAGCGGGGGAAACCAAAAGGGTTCTGGACCAATCGAACGAACCAACAAAAAAACCGGCACCAGCAAGCATCCAATCTGCAAACCCCAGTGTATGTGTATCGCGCAGCAGAGCCAACCGATGTGGGCGATCCGGGCGACAGAGAATGGCAGTTTTGGGCACAAAACTTCTGGCCACAAGACACTGCTGCTGGATGTGAATCTGGTCCATTGCCCATTTTTGGCTGCTTGCGGGGTACTTCGCTTCATTGCTTTTGTTATTCTATACTCTCAGTGCGGTACGAAATGATACGATTTATGGACGGCAGCAGCTGGAATGGATTATTTACGACTAATTGATAGCACCATCCAGGGGTGCCGTGGGGCTCGTGTACTTACCCGGGTCAATCGACAGCGGTTGCACTTGCTGCACGAACGCGAACAGTGCCAGCAGCAGCAACAGCCCTGCCATCGGCAGGGTTGATTTCATTTTGCTCCTTTACTGCCGCAGGAAAGCAGAGACAAGAAGAGAAAGGGAAAATCAGTACGATATACACTCACAGGCCTCAGCCCCAGCTCGCAAAAAAACAGAAGGATCACTCGCGCACACAAACCGGGAAGAGCTTGATTGAAATGTTCATTGCAATTTCACATGCACTACAACACGGATCGTGTACACATGATTGTTGCTGGATCACTTTTCAAGTAAACGCGACAGTTCAGGGCCGGTAGCAGTCTCGTCGGTAATCATACGAAAGCGCCTTGTTAAGCAACAAGGTGGATAACCGGGCTGGAGTTGTTGCAGTTTTTGATGTTTTTTTTCTTGAAATTTAGTGGGACGAACTTCCAAAATCCTTGCACTTAACTCGCGCTCTCTGTTGCGCCATCTGTCGACGGGTTTCGTCTGCAAAAACACCCAACCCGAGCCTTTGCATTGCGGACACGTTTTATTAATTGTTTGATGCTTCGATTCCCACTTTCTTGCTCGTTTCGTTCCCTTCTTTCCCCCCCAGGCGAAGTGTTGTCCCATCCACAACGCCGCAACGACAACACCAACATGTGCATCTAAGGTGTTCTTTTGCCCACCCCTTCCCGATGCCGATCGGTGATCGTTCGCGCGCCGTTTGTCTTCCGAGCGTTACGACGAAGGCGACGAACTAGATGACTCTTGAGCGACATTACGATCGTGTCTCTTCCTGGGCACACCTTTTCACTGTCCCTGCTGCCCGAGGTCCCGAGCTGGAACTGATGGGCCTCGGCATCGTCTGCACAGGGCCCGCCCGTTCCCTGTCCGCCCCCGGGTGCCGGCGGGGAAAAAAGCTTACCGCTCAGGGCTCAGGGGAACAGGAATTCCCATCCAAAAACGCTAAACAGGGCCCCGTGTTCCCGTCCTCGCGCTATGACAAAAGGGCAACAAAAAGGAAGAGAAGGGAGGGGATGGAAAAGCGATATACATATATAAAAAAACAACCCCCGCTCCCCCCTTTCAGACACACGCTGGCGCGGGATCGAGCAATCAAAGCCCGACAACAAACGGGTGTAGAATGGAGGACGGCGCGAAAAGAAGCTGCGCCCGACAGAGAGAGCGAGAGCAGTGTGGGCACAGAGGGTCGTTGGCGGCAGGGCTGAGTGTTAGGCCCGGAGCTTCGGAATTGTGACGCGTAGGCGGTTTTCAAAAGCGAAGCAAAGCGGAATGACGGGGAAATAATAAAAATAAAAAACGCGTGTGGGCAGTGCACGCTCACCGCGTGGAGGCTGCGCGCGCGCTCGCGCCTCGCATACACACAAACCAGGCGCAAAACCAGGCGGTCTTGGGGACGGTGGGGCGAAGGAAAAGCGGTTCTCCAGGCCCCCAGACTGCTCCCCTTTGTCTGTCCGTTCCCACACAGCACACACACCGCGACAAACGCACACACACACAAGCTCCAGCGCGCGTACGTGTTGCCGCGATGACGACGGGAGCCCATCGGGGAACATATGGGATTTCGAGCGACGATTTGCCAAATTCGGACCGGAGTGGTCCGAAAATGGACATGCGGTCCGGTTGCAGCGGACCAGAAATTACCGGACGGCGCGCAAACCCGAACGGAAACCGTTAGCGGGAAGCGTGTGTCGCGTGGTTGGGCGCGTTTTTGGGCAACTGGTGCAATGCTGCGCCGCTTCGCTGTACAACGATTTTGGCCGAACTCGTAAGGAGTCCGTTACAACACGGCGCGCCACCTGACACTGCGAAGGAATCTATTTTCGCTACACACTGGACTTAATATGTCTGCTGGCTCCACTCACTGAAAAGCTTGCTTTAGCACAAGGCACCGTTTTTTGTGACACAAACGAAACGCGCTCATTCACTGCGAAAGGATCGTTACGCACTTCCTGCGACAAGGTCCTTGTTACACGATTCGAGGGCCGCGCACTGTCACGCACGCACACACACACACCAGATGGTCCTTCAGAGACTCCAGAGACTCACCAAAACCCGTGCAAACGATGCGAAGCAAAGGGCAAGAAAAACAGATCGACCAAACGCTGCGGGATCTCACAGCAGACTAAGCCGCGGCGCGCGTACCTTCGGGTCTAGATGCGCCGATCGCGATCATGCTGCGCCCGTACCTCCTTGCCGTCCCCAGGCTGTGTGTGTGTGTGTGTGTGTGTGTATGCTTGCTTCAACAGCAAGAGCGAATAAAGAGAGAGAGTGAGAGAGAGCGCGCTAGACAGGACGTGATCGACCGAACGCAGGGTGAAACTAGTGGAAGGACAGCATAGGAGAGGTAGGGTGGATGGGGTGTCGCAATCGCGGAAGAGGTGACGATCGAATCTTGGCTTTAATCTTTTTTTTTTTTTAGTTTGGTTCAGGGGGGGGGGGGGTGAAACAGATTATGATTACCACCGGGTCGGGTCGTTACGGATATAGGCGACGAACCTGGTGCGCCCAAGGTGCGACGATCTCCATCGATCGAGGATCGTTAAGCCACTAAGCCGCAAGTGGTGGGTGTGGTCCGGGGCGACGAAATTTCGGGCACGGCCGTCCCAAACCACTGTTAAGGCTACGGCGATAAACCACATTTTCCGCCCCAAAAATGCCCTTCCAGTGAGGTGTTCGTCGCTCCCGACACATGAAGAGCCGTCCCATCACGGCATCGTATGGCAAAATCAGCTGTCCAGCTTCTTCCCCGTTGTGACTCCGCGGACCGGAGCGGTAGTAATGGCGATCCATAATGGCCATTACCGTCTAATGGAGGTTTTGACTAATAAAATCGGAGAGAAAAGCTGTCACTGTCGCTGTGCTGTGTGGGGTGGTCGCTCCACGCTGTCCACTGCAATACCCCGAGAAGGAGGAGAACAGTGGATTAGGGGGAGGGTTAGACCGGTCAAACATTGGGCCGTGGCCGGCCGCAACGCTTGTTTTGAACATGTCAAACGGTGCTGGAGCGGCAGCAGCAGCAGATTGTCCAGACTCTAAGCGCGGCCCCGCTAATGGCCCCGCTGACTGTGACGTGAGTGAGTCCCGCTCGTTTGTGTAGCAACATCGTTTAGATCCGTACTTTATGGAGCACATTATCACAGCACAGCGAGGTGACGGCGACGGGTTGGCATAATGTTTTTCTCATTAGTTCCTCCCGGACCCGGGATCGTGGCGTTTTTGCGTGTGTGTGTGCGCGCGCTCGTTGGAAGCAATCTTAATCGGAAACCGTGGGCAGTGGCAGTGCCAGCGCGCGCACATCGGTTCCGGACGTTTTAGCCCATTTTCGCATGTGGTTTGTCGCCGTTTGTCGCCTGCTGGAATGCTGGATGTCAGTGGGCTGCAAAAAAATGAAATGGCTGAAGTTCTGCATGCCCGGCAAAAAAGGGGCTCGTAAAATGTCTGTGCGCTAACAGCTTTATTTGCATTGTTTTCTCGTTAACGTCCCTGTGACAAGCTAGTTTTGCGTTTGTTGTGTGCGTGTGTGTGTGATAGTAATTGGACATGCTTATGCTGCGTGCGAGAGGAAATTAAATATGCAGCGAAATATTAGACAGCTTGCTGTAATGCTAAAACAATTTGCCCGTTTGCGTATGTTTTGTCGATTTCTGCCACGAAAACAAAAAAAAACTCTATAAATATCATATTGCTGGGACTGTGCAGTAGCAAAAACGGAATCTACTGTCCATGTAAATCGAACAAAACCTGCACCAGCGTACCGTGGGCCAGCTGCAGCTATGCTGCACCAACCTTGTGCTCATCATGGTCAATCAGATCGGGCTGGGGGTTGTGAGCGCGATCGCCGGGACCTGTCGATCGGCCGCATCCCGGCCGGGTCGATAATCAATTCATCAATGCAGTGGTCCGTTCTTCGCTGGAGAGCGACCCGACCGCTTTCTGCCTGCTGTGATGCAGATCTCTGCCGGCTCTATTAATTATTGCCGTACGATAATTACCATGCATGCAGGCGCGGCCAGCACGGGTGAAATGGTTGGCATCGGAAAGGGCCACAAAGGGTGCCCTTGAGCTGGTTAATCCATGGACATGTTGAACGCATGATAAAATGATAATAACCAGTGTTGAGTGTAAAGATGAAACCATTGTAGTCTTCAGCTGATAAAATTACTTATGAAAGCGTTAATGTAAAGAAATAAAAAATCCCTGAAGTTTTATGCAATTAATAAATAATACTGAAGATATTTATTAACTTTAAAGAATTATCACAAAAGCTAAATGTAGAAGACAATAAGCTTCGGATTAAAAATATATTTACATGCCTCAAACATATTTACTCGTGAACCTATTTACTTCTCTTCTTCTTCTTCTTCTTCTTCTTCTTCTTCTTCTTCTTCTTCTTCTTCTTCTTCTTCTTCTTCTTCTTCTTCTTCTTCTTCTTCTTCTTCTTCTTCTTCTTCTTCTTCTTCTTCTTCTTCTTCTTCTTCTTCTTCTTCTTCTTCTTCTTCTTCTTCTTCTTCTTTTTCTTCTTCTTCTTCTCCTTCTTCTTTTTCTTCTTCTTCTTCTTTTTCTTCTTCTTCTTCTTCTTCTTCTTACCAATAGTTCGCTGGTTTACCGCGTCCCTGAGCTCATCCTGACTTGTGCTCAATCCCCGACATGTTTTACTATTGTTGTACATAGATTAGACTGACTTTGATCCAACCGACAAAACATTTTTATGTTTGTGTCTGTATTTTTTATATTTCATTCGTCTTTTAAACGTATTTACTGTTTAAACACATAATCTTAATGCCTAGTACATTCTTCTTTGCCAGGATTTTTATTACTTTTTTATTTTGTTTCTTTTGTTTGTCTTTTAATAAGAATATTTTACACTATTTTATTCAGTTGCTTGAATTATTCATTTTTTATAAGTTTTATATGTTTCTAAGATTTATATACTCAGTTTTCTTTTACTATCATATCTTAATATATTTTTTCATTTCATTCTTTTGTGTTGTTGTGCTCCAATGTATGTGTCCGCTTGTTTCGCTTTTTGCAATGTTGCTTTGAATTACTTTTCTTCTTTCACAATCCCACGCTAAAAACAAAATACCAATTCTTACACATTTTCTTCACATTCCTATTTTCATGCCGCTTTTCACTGCTAATCAGTGTAGCTTCCTTCATCGACCGTTGAAACACACGCGCGCGCAAACACACGAAATTATGCTTTATGCTCGTCACAACGCGCGTCCACCGGGGTTGGATTGCAAAACTTCACCCAAAAACCGTTGACAAGGGACGGGCCTTGCCGGTACGGTAAATGGTCGGCGTGTAATATTTTATTGCCCCTAATAGTGTTTCCGCCTTCCTACCCCTCCCTACTAAGGTTGGCCCTTTCCAACTTAATTAGCGTGACGAATTGTAATTTTTACACCATTCTGTGAGTGTGTTTTCTTCTTCTTCTTCTTATTTGTTTCCTCGTTCACGCACGGTCCCGTTTCCTTGCCGCTGGTGCCACTTATTCGCACGGCACTGTGTGATGTCGTGTCCGTTACCCCGCTCGCTCCCTGTTTCGCACCGTTCTGCTTCCTTATTGATTGCTGCGTGTTTACATTCCCAAGAGCGGCACCGCGTGTTGCAACTGTCAGAGTGCGTTCTCGCGTTCGTCCAAAGCAAACGGTGGCGGGCGGTAGTGCTGCCCCCTCCTCCCCCAGTGTCGCAACTGGCGTGGCCGGGATGAGGGGCCGCGCAGGGGCCATTTCTTCCCGTGCGATACACGCACTGGCGCGAGCTCGCTGCGGATGGACAGTGAAATTGAAAATGCAGGTCGCACCCTCTCCCCAAGCAGGCGCGGGGACATTAGTGCTACCGGGGTAAGTGCCACCGTGCAGAGAGCATGGCACACACACACACCGACCAGAGAGCTGGAGCGTGATGTGCGCGCGCGCGCACACACTCCCGAATGGACGCATCGAGCCGTGCTGTTTGACATTTGTCATATGATGTGTGTAAACAAAGTGTAACTCACGCGAAGGGCCTGACGGTTGCGTGCCAGGTGCCAGGGCATCGGGGTTTTTTTTTTGGGGAGGAACTCCGGTGGGCCGCTTCCTCCGTGGGAAACAGCTGGTGGCGAGAGCTCCGGGGGAGATGGTCGTTGGAAGGTGGACGTTGAAGGGTGTTGGTTTTTTTTTTGGTTTTGTTTTGTTGTTCCACCCTGTCTTTTCTCGCCCATGCCTTCGCGTGGTGGTGATGGCGAGCCTTCCGTACTACACGTAAATGCCCGATTGTCAACGCGACGCGAGTCCGTTGTTATTTGCTGCTTTGTTTTGTCCTCAAAAATTGCCCCGCCATCAACGAGCTACAATACCACAACCGCGGAAACACTCGAAATGCCATTCATCCCATCGTGGCAACAACAAAAAAATGTACACAAACACACACACACACACACATGCGGCGATTTAGTACATCCAAGGGAAGTCGTCTAATTTTACCTCACCCCAAAAGAGCGGCCCCAACAAGAGAAAAAAAAGGCGACCGACTGGGTGGTGATCCGATTTCTTTACCCTCCCTAATCCCCCTCGCCACCAACCTTTCCATCTCAACCCTCTCGCCCCACTCACGATCGCATATTATTACGATCAAATGTTGCTCTTTCGAAAATTACAAAAAAAACGGCACAAAAGATCAGGATCGCGCGCGCCCGAGAGCGATGACAAAAGCCTTGAGTAAGCATACCACCCCATCACCCCCAACTCACACCCCCTCGTCCACCTTTACCACTTGAACAAACAAATATTGCTCTCCAACTATACATTGCCTCGGAATCGCGATTACTCACCTCGGCGTGGGGAGGGGGCCGCTCATGACGATGATGATGATGACCAAGCGCCAGTATTTTTATGCCATGCGCCATGCCCATGAGCGGCAGCAGTAGGCGGCTTCTTCCGGCGCCGCTCGCAAAACCCTTGAAACGAGCCCATTTAAAGTAAAAAAAAAGCAGCCGCTCGGCCAGCTCGGCAACTCAACTCATTTTGGATGCAAATTCAGTCCCCGCCCCGGTACCCCATCTTTCTCCTCAACGCCACTCGCGATCGGTGATCGGTTTTTGGGGGGTTTTGGTTCGATCCGTTTGCTGTCGGTTGGGCCCGCTCCATAACAGGTTGCTTTGATCAAAAAGAGGGGGCGAGGAGGTTGCCCCTTTGGCACAAACATACACACACCCCGAACTGTGTGCATTTGCATTTCTGGGGCCAGTCTGGGGGGGGGGGGAAAGTCAGGGTTTTGGGTTGGTATTTGCCGCGTGCTGCGTGAGACGGCCCTCACCATATGTCATCACACTGTGAGTGTGTGCGAGAACGGGATCCATTTCACTTGAGTGCCGTTTCTCAACACCACAACACTCCTCCATCTCCACCCCCTTCTTCCCCTGTAGACGATGTTAGATTGTGTGGTAGGGCCGGCCCTTGTGTCAGCCAGCACGCGAACCGTCCGCTTTAGCATATGGTGAAATATGATTTCCCTGTAGCGCGCGCGTTCTTCATGTGTTTTTGTGTGTCTGTGTGTGTGTGTGTGTGTATGGCACAATAGTGTACCTCCCCCCCCCCCCCTCCACACACACGCACACATTAATAAGAGGGGGTTTTCAGAAAGGAAGGGCGGAGACGAGAGCGTGGTTGGTCAATCTTGCAGATGGCTCGCAAGGAATTCCGTCCGCTTTTCGCTAAGGACGGTTGCTCCGTCTCCAACACCAGGCTCCACACTCGCCACACAAGGTGAGAGCACGGGGGAGAGCGCAGAGCAGATTTTCCATGCCCTTCGCTCTCTCTCTCTCTCTCTCTCTCTCTCTCTTTTTGCCACCCACTCTCCCGTTTTGAGTACGCGCGCTCTCTCCTCCGCGGTTCTCGCTCCCTTCCTTTCTCTCTCTCTCTCGTGCGGTAGGGTAGTTTTTCCGCTCGCTGGGAAAACCCCCCGATCGACCGTCCCGTTCCCGCACAGGCACGCTCTCGCAGAACAATTGCTCAGCAACGTTTTCCCATCGTTCCGCGCAACCGTCCCGCATATCCTTTGGCCCATGCCGCTTCGCTCTCGCTCACGCTTTCTTCTCTCGCGCTCTCGGGCTCTCGGGCCAGCTCGCAGCCGCCCGCCGCTCTGTTGTGCTGCCCGTTCTGCTGGGGCAGAGAGCTGGGAGAGCGCGTGCACACCATTTCGCTCAGCCGTCCATTTTCCGTCCGAGCGCCGCCGCCGCCACAGTTTTTCCAACCTTCGAACTGGGGCGCACAGCGAGGTTTTCACTTCGCTCAGCGCGAGTGATTCGGTTGCGTTTTTATTTTGTTGTTGTTGCTCGTGGTTAGTTGGTTGGGTGGTGACCTCCGTCCCGCTCGCATCTCCGCATCGCATCTCCCTGTTGTCCGCTCCCTCTCCCCGAAAACGAACCAAAAACTTCGTCTTCGTGTGCGCGGATATTATAGGTTGGTACGGTTCCGCGCTCCCCGCACGGGGATAGAGAACGGGTTTTTGATGTGTATTTTTGATTTCACAATATCGAGTGTCTTTTGTGTGTGTGTGTGTGTGCCAGTGTGTGGCCAAGGAACATCAGCGACCAAATTGTCTCTCCAACACTGGCCACAGGCAGGGAAAAAAGGAAAACCTTCCAACCTTCCCCCCCCCCCCCCCCACTGCGTAAGGCGAAATGAAAAGAAAATGTGTCATACAAAGATCAAAGTGAGATCAGTTTCGCATGCAAGCCTGTGAGTGTGAGTGTGTGTGTGTGTGCAGGTGTGGTATGGGTGGCCACCTTTACCTTCGCATGGCCACGGGTTTTTCGCGAGCAACCAACCGAGGTGAACAGTTCAGTGTCGAGCCAAGCAGCAGCAGCAGCAGCAGCAGGCCCGCGGTTTCAGCTTTCCGCTGAGAAGCAAAAAGCGCCACCGGGAGAGGGGCAACGACGCAACGACGACGACGACGACGAAAACACTGACACGGAATCTTTGAAACGAAAAACGAAAAACGTGCAACACGAAACAGAAGAAGAAGCAGAACGGGAAAGGCAGAAAGAAGTGGGCAGCATATGCAATACACTGCCTATTGGTTTTCCCGAACCTGAGCCTTGCGGTTGGGGAAAAAGGAGAGAGGGCAGGTTCACCGCCTCCCCCAGCCCAGGAGGAAGCGGCAGCAACAATCCAGCAGCGAAACCAGCAGGTCAAACATTCCTCCTGTTTGTGTGTTTGTGTGTGTGCGTTGACGAAAGGACGAAAATCGTGCCCGTGTATGTGGAAAAGTGTGTGGAGGAAACCAGTAGAGGGAAAACTCGAAAGTCGAATAACGCTCTCTGTTTTCCCCTTGTCACCGTGGTAGGGTCATCATCTGGCACGAGCACACACACACACACGGACACACAAACACAGAGGGGCAGAGTTTTCCAGGGGCCCACCTATCCAACCTGAAACGAACGTTGTGGAACTCGTTGTCGATCGAAAAGTCCATACGCATTCGTATTGTGTTGATATATACCACTGGTGTTGCAATGTGTTAAATTTATTTTTCCTCCCCTCTCTCTCTCTGCCCCATCGATCCAGTGTGGCCGACGCCGTTGCCTGTGGAAAGTGCAGTGTGTGACAGAGTGTGTGAGTACAGTGTGTGACAGGCTAAGCAGGCCGTGAGTAGTGCGACGACGACGACGACGGACGGACGGAAGCGACGACCCAGGTGACGAACCAGCGAAACGGTGGTAGTGGTAGCAGCCGTAGCAGTAAACGACAGCAGTAACACACGTACACGTTCCCGCTCACGTATGCGCTCCGTGTGCATGTGTGGATAGATAGAAACGGTAGATATAGATAGAAACGGTTTCGATAGTATAGTGCTTGAGTTGTGTTTTTTTTTTTGTCCCGCCACCCTGACATCACCGCCATAGTGCCTGCATAGCGCAAAATACATACGGAAAGAACAAGAAATTACGCATACATACAGTCGCACACACAGCGAGAGCGAGAGAGAGAGAGAGAGCGCGTGAGGCAAGAGCACACAGGACCCGCACGCACACGCAGGCCGCCCGGTTACTTGCGAGTTTCGGCGGAAGTTTCCATTTCCATGATCCGCCGTATACAGCTTACCTTCTTACCTACAAAATCACGGTACAACAATTACCATTTCATTCGCTTCCTGGCAATCCCCTTTGCATCCCCTCATACCACCCAACATTTCCCTCTAATCTTTGTCTCTTTCCTAGAACCGTTGGGAGGGAGAGAGAGAGAGAGAGTTGACGTTTGACAGTGTTGACAGTAGACACTACATCTGCTGCCTGGGAAGGTTCTGTTATGATTTTTGTACGACGGAGAAAGTGGGCCAATCCTCCCGTCATCATCCCTGTATCACACACCACACACAAACACATAAACTCACACACACATAGCAAGGAAAAATCCCCCCCCCCACCCCCTCCCGTACTCTCACGGGCATGGGAAAATGAGCCGCTGCAAAGTCGCTACAGCAACACCTGTTCTGTTTGGAGATAGTAGGAAACGTTGCCTCGCTTGCTTCGATTGTTTCCGGTGGGTGAGAAAAGGGAAAATTTGGTCACAGTAAACCCCTCGGCTAGAGCGTGCGTAGGTGCTTGCAGCGGCAGGTTAATTTGTGGTTCGCGCTGCTGTGGCTTTCCGTTTCTTAAAGTTTGAAGTGTCGGTTCGAACGTAGTGACATCGTACTTTCGCCTCCATCCCGCTGCCACGCGTTGCAGCACCGGCCAAGGATATCGAAAAGGTGACCTCGAACAATTGCGACAACCGAAACCGATGCCGGCCCCACGCCCCAACGCCATTGCAGTGTTTCCGATGTGGCGAACGAACAGTGGAACAGTGGTGCTTGTTGCATGGGAAGGTCTGAACTATATCTCTAAACCAGGCAGGCATTGGTGTTGATAATGGCAGTGTGCGATCATCGGGGCAAACACGGTTCAGATCGGCTGCCAATGCGCGGCAATCACGCGGCCGTCTTCGGTCATCGGTTGCCAACATCGGTGTGACAGTGCGTTACTTTGTATCGTAGTTGGCGAGCAGGAGCGCCGTTGCCAATGCAACAGCAGAAGAAGAAGAAGAAGAAGAAGAGGAAAGAAGTAGAAAATAGTATGCGAACAACTCGCTGGCACATTGAGGATGCTGCTTTTGTGCTCCTCAGGCGCGCGGCACAACGGCAAACATCGACAACCTGTCAACCATTTTGCATGGCCCATACTACGCGTAAAAGCACAGCCAAGCCCAAACCAACTCACCACCCCTTACTGTGACGAAGGTACATGATGTTCGGACCTATACTTTGTATGCGTGTGAGTGTGTGTTGATCAGTGTGCGAAAAAAAAAAGAAGGCGAATTTCCCAGTTTCATCTCGCGCGCGTCAATCCCCAGTGTGTTTATGGGGGGTGGTGAACACCGAACCCCAAATACAAGTGCGCATAACGCCAATTCCTTCCACCTCCATCGACGGAGTTGTGGACAGCTGATCGGTGTGATCGAAACAGATCGGTGTGTGTTTAATAAGAGTCCGTTTTTTTTTAAATTGTGTACCCTTTTGGACGAATTGAATAAAGTGCGCCTGACGGCATTAAAGGACGACCGCTTGATGGCACACACACACACACAATCTTCTCTCTGGAGCCTCGTTAAGCGCACATGTTGTTAAGGGGACGGTGTGTGTAACTCGACCGCCGAGGCAAAGCTATGGCAGCAATCCCCCAAAGAGTATTTTTAATGCTGCATTATTAACGCGCCCGCCAACCGAAGGCAGCTGCCCTGTGCTACATGGTGCTACAACGTACAGGCCACAGTGCAACCATATCGTGCAAAGTGCCGTGTGTGTGTGTGTGTGTGAGTACGTAAGTGATGTGCAAAAGCTAAAAGATACATTTGATCTGCAGCGATCAGTGTACTGCCATCCGTCGACGAAAGTTGTGTGACAGATTGTTAAGTGGTTATTAAGGCGACACAGTGCGACCGCTTATCTAATGCGTGGAGAGAGCAAACCTGAAAAAGCAAAAATGCGAAAATAATAGTGTACACGTGTGTGTGTGTATGTGTGTGAGAGTGTATGCCCATGTGTGTTTGCTCCCAAAAGTTAGATGACCGAAAGGAGGTAGTAGTAGTACCGGCCAGTGAGCGAGCTGCCCCGCCAAGATTGACAGCATTTGTTTGCTGGGCTGTTGGGGAGTGGGAAAGTGACAGTAAGCGGTGAGCGGGCGACTACTGTGCGCTGTGTTTAAGTGTCTTTTTTTTTTTTTTTTTTGAGGACAGGGATTGTGGTCTGCCGCATCGGTTCGGTCTCATGTAGTGGCGCGCGACGTATTAGTAAGATCCCTTTTATCCTCGCCGGGGCTCCCGCGCTGAAGGCAAATTGACGTGTCTGCGTTTGTGTTTCAGTGTGTGTGTGTGTGTGAGAGAGAGGAGGGGGTGGGCGGAGGCTTGGGATGTGCAGCTAATCGTGGGATGGCAGTGACGCGGGACTAGCTAGCTGTTTCCCAAAATACTGACACACTCGCTCGCAGGTTTCGGGTCCGGGAAGCGGCAATGTCGGCGACGGTTCGCTCCCCCGGCACCACCAACACAACCCGAACGCACACCGTGCATCAGCATCATCACCTTCACCATCATCATCATCATCGCCGTCATCATCATCATCATCTTCTTCGCAACCCCGCGCAACCGTACAGTACACAGTGGGGCACCGATCTGGTTTCGTTCAATCGGACTCATCAACCAACGCTGCTGTGCGCTCTCCACAGCCTACTACTACTGCCACTACTGCCCAACCCCAGTCCAATGCGCTGCGAACAATTCGCGGCGAGTGAATCGCGCACGCAAAACAACAACCGAGTGCGCACCGAAATATTGCGAATCTTGCGGCGCGAGCTCCGAGCACGAAGAAATGGTCGAGCGCTGGGTGCCACTGACTGTGCGCCACTGTGTGTTATTTCTTTTCATGCTGCCCTTGCCTGTTGTTGCTTTTCGTTGGCCGTAGCGATGGTTTGTTTCACGTTTCTCAGTCTTGAGCTTCCGCCCGTTTGCTTTCCCCGGGTGGGGTTGGGAAACCCAAGTAGCGGATTGCTTCCCCATGTACGCACACCAACGCTCCAACGGCTACTCAGTAGAACGGTTCCTGCCGAAGCGTGTATTGTTTTAAACTCTCAAAGTCACAATCGACCCTTGGGGATGGGGAGGAGGTTCACATGTCCTGGCCACTAAACCAACACTACCTGCCAAGCCTGGAACCGTATAGAAAGGGCCAAACCGTTTAACCGTTTTGGGGAGGGGGTGCCATTTTGAACCGCGAGAATCTTTTTCGACCCCGATGACTCTGAGGACGCATGTACTCGCAGGAATCCACCGTGACGGTGATAGGTGAGGAGGGAAGAAGGGCTAGTGGTCACGAAACCAGAGAAAGCAAGCTCCGCATGCATGAGCGAGCGAGACATGAGTGCGAGAAGGAGCGAGGGGAACAAACGGTTCAAGCTCCTCCTTGTGTCAATGTCAGTTGGGTACAAATTGTACACAGTTTAGTAGTCCGTGTGAATAGGCCTGGGGCACACCAGCTCGCGCCAGTGTCAGCGCATTGTCGGTGCGCGCGTACGCTTCGGGTACGCTGCTCCGCTCATCTCATCTCGCAGGACTGAGCAGCTCTGCTCCTCACTCTCAACCCTCCCCTCCTGTTAAACCCTTTAGGGCTTTTCCCCAACCTGTCCTCCACCTTTAGCTTTCTTCCCTACCTCGGTCTGCAACGACGGTGGTCGTCGTCATCGGGCTAGGGTTCTTGCGCGTGCACGTGTGCGCGCAGCGAATGTGTGTGTGTGTGTGTGTGTTGGGGGCAGCTGGTTTTCGTGTATAGCTGAGGGAGATGCCCCATCCGTGCGTCTGGTTGTGTGCAAATGGAATGTGTTGTGATTGTGTGTGTGTGTGTGTAAAGAGAGAGATAGAGAGAGAGAGATGTCTGTGTGTGTATGTGGTTATATGGATGTTGGTGAGTCAAATTTTTGGTTCAGCGGGGATGCTATTTTTAAGTCTAAGCTTACTTGGACCGTCTACGCTACACTGGCTCTTTACTCTTTACTTCACACGTAAAAATAATACGTGCATGTGGTGTCGGTGCCTGCCCGCTGCGTGCAAATCTACCACACCTTCCTCCACTCCCCCCGAGAGCCAATCCACCACTCAGCTTTGACGTTTCGTTCGCGCGGGGTCGGCAATTACGGGGAAGTTTTGCAGCTAGACTCTCTGTCCTGGCCTTTAATTGAATCCTCCAAGACAATGTGGAGTCGAAAGCACGAAACAGCACCGTGCACAACAGCTGCCAAACTGCCCCCACACTTCCGGGTCCTCGGACCCCTGCACGGCATGAGCGAAGTAACGGGCACTGAGGTTAAAGGAATAAGGCGGCTTCCCAAACCCAACAAAAAACACTCCTTTTTCTGCCCGCAAATGATCGAGGGGCAACATTTACTGTTCGCTCAAAAGCGTGCGTGAATGCTGTCGCAGGAAGTCACTCGCGTACACACGCACACACCTCACGATTATGCTACATTATACTTTTTTTTAATTCCTCCCCAAAACCCGGTTGACCCGGCCAATGGCCCCGTTCTATGGGGAAGGGGGCCTGGCGGCCACAGCAAACTCCCAACACGATCGATAAATGGAAAATCCCAGCTGTAAAAGGTTCTATAAAAGGGGGTAGGGGTGGTGGTGAGAAGAAGAGAGGAGGAGGAGGGGGAGTTTTCACTCAGTCACGGCATCGGTTGTGGAAACAATGCGAAGGTTACGGGGCCACGGATTGCGAAGCGGATGGCGGATAGTGGTTCGTTCGTTTATCGCCTTAATATCCCTTTTTGGCTCACGTCATCATGGGGCGGCTCTGGGGCCGGATGGAAAAGTGTAAGCCGATCGAGCGACCACAGCACAATTCGAGCAGTGGCTGGGAAAATCAAGAGAAGGTGACAGAGGGGAGGGTTAGAAACAACGAAACGGAGCGGTTTTGAGAATGTTCACGTTGTTTTCGTTGCCCTACAGTTTGGACTCTCCCCAACGCCACCCCTACCTCCGTCGAGATAGGGGATGGTACAGATTTCCCATGCAACATGATACCGATCCGATCGTCAGCATCCATTATTAATACCATCGATCGTGCACAAACCATTGTACAGCGCGCACACCCGATACTGCTACACACACACATCACCAATACCTTCAACCACGCCAGTGTGTTGGTACCGCTTGTAACGCACATCGTGTAACGCCCATCCCCGGACCGCCGGTCCGAGTTTTTCCGCCAAGTTTATTTTCCCGAATTTCCCAACTTTCCCTCTCAAAACTGTTCGTTGCTGCTCACACAGACTGATACTGATCGTTGTTCTCTCCTTTGCATTTCTCTCTCTCTCTCTCTCTCTCTCTCTCTTTCTCCTGTTTTTGGCTACCAAATGCTTTCTCTTCCTTACTCTGTCTTTGTCTCACACTTTTACTCTCTTTCTCTCGCTCTCTTTATCTCTTCGTCTTGCCCTGTTTGATGCGCGGCGTACCGCACGATCGCTTGCGCTTTCGAGCAGATACGCACATTGAGCATCGTGAGGCCTCGTGATCTAGGTTAGGTTTTCCTCGGGGCAGTGTGTGGCGACCGTTCTTGCTCCTCCGTCGACCGCAACCCGTCCACCACGCGAGTGCTTTTCCCCCCTGCGACGGCGGAGTGTGTTGCAACTGCGACGAAGTGTGAGCCCGGGAGGTGATTGCAGCGGCCAGCCGTCAGCGAATCATCTCAGCGAATTCGAGCAGTGTTTTGATCCTGCATCCAGCAGGTAGTTGCAGTGAAGTGATTGTGTGAGTGTTTGTAAGTGTCTGTGTGTGTGTGCTTGTGTGTGTGTGTGCCGTCTGTACGATGCTATGATCCAGTGCGATCCATCGCATCGACTCATCTGCCGTCGCTCGATCGTCCAGCAATTGCGATGAGTCGACCGGTTCCGGTCCTGCTGCATCGATACGACGACGACGTAGGTGACGACAACGGGGACCGGGACGACTTCGGTGTGCATCCGAAGCACGCAGCAGCAGCAGCAGCGTACCAGCACCATCCGGCACGGTACGGCACGACGCAGTGGGAAGCAGAAGGCTTCGCTGACGGCCATTGTTGGGACGGTAGCGAGCAGCGACGGCCACCGAGCGCACGCAGCGGCCCGCCGGTGGCGATCTAGTGGTGGAGGAAGAAATGAAAGATGGCGCACATGGCGGCAATGCAGGCGGGCGGCGGCAGTTCGGTCGCGGCGGCCGCTCGTGCCGATAGTACACACATCAGCGGCGGTCGGTACGATTTCGAAGACGGTGGAACATTCTGTGGAGGGTGGGAGGATAACAAGGCCCACGGCCACGGAGTTTGTACGGGTCCAAAGAACAAAGGTGCTTATTCCGGAGCATGGCATTACGGTTTCGAGGTGGCGGGGATATATTGCTGGCCAAGGTAAGTGCTGGGTGTAAGTGTGCGGGTTGGGTTTGAGTTTTGCGTGGCCAAATTTCGGTGTGGTTAAAGTGAAGACATTGATTCAGTGAGTTCGAGGGCGAAGTTGCCTAGATTTACAACACTCGATAACAAGTGCTACAAGATCCCAAGATCATTCCATTGCGTTCATTGATGAAGCATTCTAGGACTGAGGTACCACGCCCTGCCGTGTAGTGTGTATTCTGAGGCAAAAACATGAGTATTAGCTCCAAATAAGTATATTGAAAAAGGAGAATATACGAGAATTAAGAATATTTTCTGAGTAATCAAACAAGTTCTTTTGTACAGTATACATTTCCTACATATTTGTCTTGTCGCTAAAGAATCTGGTTGAAGAATTTGGGTTTCATGTATTTCAAAACCCAGCAAGGTGCTTTCTATTATTTTAAAACTTATGTGATATGTGCCATACTAAATCAAACACTGAAGATACGTTTAGCTATAGAATTTCCAAGTAATACAAGTTTTGGATAGCAGAATAAAACATTACTGAGAGTCATCATACATTCTTGCGCACTTTTGAACTCAAAACGCAACTTAAAGATATTCGCTGTGAGAGCACACCAACTTCTTCTAGGCGACCCAGAATTGAGACCCAGAAAAGAGCACTTTTCGACAAGCTCGGAATAGTGTAGTTAGAGGGCCCTTTCGCCCTATCCTTTCATTTTCCATTGATATCTCCATCCATCAAGACAACTAGAAATTCGAACCACAGTCCAACGAAAAGGCTATTTACACAGGCAGTGTTAAAGTAACAATAACAGGGGCTGCAGCTTCCAAAGACTTCACTATACATGTAACAAGATTTTTGGTTCTAATGATATCCCCGAAAAATCGGTCAAATTGCGATCAAAATGGGGTCGATATAAACGAAGCTAGAGTCATATAATCCTTAATAAACACACCCGTTTGATCACTGTTTCGTGACTGCACTTTGGTGAATTATTGTTAGAGAGAACGTAGTGCTGAAGACGTTGCCATACGGAACGTTTGGATTATTTTTTACTTCTTCTTGTTACATTCAACAACCTTAGTCGGTTGAAAGATCTGCCTCTTAGTCTCTTGGATGGGACTTTGCAATCAAAGGCTAGACGGTACACTTATCATTGAAATATTTGTGTTTATTCCATATTTTATTGAACCCAGTTTGATCAAGTTGTTCAATCGTCCAGTAAAACAACTGTATCACGGAGCCTGGGTGCTTACATTTTAAAGCTGCAGTAATAGTATGGCTGCCTTATTTGCATCAAACGAAGCAGCTAAAACATCTTTCGATAACATATGTGCGCATATCCTAAATTAAAAAAAAAGTCAATTTTTGGATCTATGTGTTCGAACATCTTTGGGATGATACATAAAGCACGTTTACCTCTAGAAATCTGGGTTTTTTTTCAACGTACAAGAAATAAACCTTTTCACACCATACCAACGCCATGTAAATAAGATGGCCCCTTTCACCCCAATGCTGTATGGTTCATTAGGCTGGCATCCCCTTTGAAATTCCTTTGCTCTCACACTGCGCCCGAACCGTGCAGCGAAACCTTGGCCCATAGCCGTCAGAGCCCTGAGTCGAAAATCGATTTTACTCCTTTACCCCACAGGTCGGACAATCGACCACAAACTATCGCGATGCACCATCGCCAGCTTCTCATCCTTGGCAGTGCGGTGTGTGTGTGTGTGTGGAGTGCTTCGAAGACACGAACGGCGGGGCGAATGCTGTGTCTGTGTCTTGCCAGAATTAAACACTTTCACGACCGATGACGCCACCGGTGCGCGCTTGGCGCCAGGAGCAAACGACCGCGGTCCGCCCGCCGCGTATCTGTTTATTGCTCGTAACTATTTGGTCCTGCGAAGCTGCGACCACCGTTACTCGTTTGCATGCTTGCCCGCGTAACGCAACAGGCGGTCACGGGTGTGTGTGTGTTTTTTTTTTTGGTTTGCTGTTTTCTCTC